>NC_138544.1:57546020-57697426 GCF_964234715.1 Podarcis melisellensis | reverse complement strand
CCTCTCCTCCCCTTCTTCTTCATCTCCTCCTCGTCCTCCCCCCCCTTCTGTCTCCATCCATTTAAAGCACTAGGATACCACTTTAAAGTTTAAACCATCCTGGATTTCTCCAAAGAATCCTGTGTGGTTTAGTTCACCAAGGGCCCTGAGAGTTGTTAGGGAACAACTGTCTTCCCAGGGAAGAAGTGTTCATTGTTAAATCGCTCTGCGAATTGTAGCAACTAACACCACTCAGCACCCTAAAAAAAGACAGCTCCCAGAATTCTTGGAGCAGGGGAAACCATGTTGGTTTAAAGTGGTCTGAAAGTGGAGCCTCACACCTCGGGCTCTACCTTTGCATATTTATTACACTTGTACCCTTTTCCTCCAAGGAGCTCAAGATGGCGTAAATCCCATTTACATCCCCACAACAACCCAGTGAGGTAGGTTAGGCAGAGAGGCAGTGGCTGGCTCAAGATCACCTAGTGAAAGCTTCATTATGGCTGAGTGGGGATTCAAACCCTGGTCTCCCAGGTCCTAGTCCAACACTAACCACTACTGCTGCATTATTAAATACAAGCGATAACTTTAGAGTTAGCAGTTTATTTAATAATTATCTGCCTCAGTGGAGAGACCTGTTGCAGGCTGATCTGCTTGTTTTATATATGCTTTCCTAGTTGAATTTCCCACCATGAACAACAGAAAGAAGTTCCTTAAGTCTGCAATGCTATATTCATGGAGCTGGGAGTAAGTGCAGTGGGGCTTCCTTCTGATAAACCTGCATGCTCTAGGTTTCGGCTGTTAGTGACACAAGGAAGCAGATCATTTGGGTGACATGAAGTGTTAATTTCCTCCCCACCCAGTGCTGCAGGGGAAAGGAGAGGCGGAAGGGAGCATTTGTTATCCTTGCAGGCTGACACAGTTAGATACCACACGTCTCAATATATCAGGTATCTGTTGGGTGCAAAAAGGGGCTTTCTCTTTCATAGGCACTGCTTTAACTACATGGGAAATTCACAAACGCCTGCCTTACTTTCTTTGTATTGTGAGCATCATGTTAACTTCCCATTTTTACTTAACATTTTCATTATCAGCGTTCCAAAATAGGTTTGGTTTACAGTGAGTCCCATCTCCTCACATGACAAAGTTACTCTTCGCTCTTCCCAAGGCTGGTGCATTCAACGGTTTTAGCAGTATAGCTTAATCAGAAGTCATAGATTTGGGGGACTTTTCATTTACCTTTACTCATAAGCAATACTCATTTGTAATGAATAAGAAACAAAGTTCCTGGATAGGAAAGATTTCCTTTAACGATTCAGACAACATCCTGCAGCAGAAGCTAATTGTTCGTCTGGTTTGGAAATGTCTCCAAATGTTCAGCCACCATCTTATCCTAATGTCGAAGTAAAATCTACTAAATCTGTCCTTTGGGAAATGGACAAGAAATCTTTGCCTTCTTTCTGACTGCAGTCTTGAAAATACTGGAGGTGGGATCAATCATGTTCTCTTCAACTTCTTTTCTCCAGGCTGAACATATCCAATTTCTGTAACACTCCTTCACCGCACATGTTTTCTCTACCTCTGCCTACCTGTCTGCAGTCCGCTGAGCCGTTTTGACATATTAAACTTGACACAGTGCTCCACAATAGGTCATGCAGAAAAAAGGTTCATGATCTGGAAATGATTATTTTTCTAGTGCGGCCTTAAAATCAATGAAACCTCTCCTTTTTTTGCAGCTGCAGCAATTGGCTGACTCAATTGCTGCAATCCCATGATCCTTTTTACATATACTGCTGTCAAATTAAACCAGGTATCTCCCATCCTACATTTGTCTGGCTTTGGTTGGTTTGTTTTCCCAAGTGCTGAACTTTTCAATTCGTTGCTGTTGGGTTTCAGCCTAGTCTTCCATTCCCTCAGGGTCATTTGGAATTTTATTCCTGTCTTCGGAGGCGTTGGTCGTTCCTTCCCCATTTTGTGTCTTCTGCTAATTTGTTAAGCATTCCTTCCACCCTTTCAACAAGTCACTGATGAAGAACAGTTGAGGTGTCCCAGGCCCAGGGTAGATCCCTGCGGCATTGCACTTGAAACCTCCAATTTTGCAAGGAGCTGTTGATGAGCAACCTTTGAGTACCGTTTCCCAACCACCTGGGACTCTGATCTTCTGCTTTCCTGTCCTGTAGTCCTGGCTACTTTTCTCTATTCTTCTCTGTCCTTCCTTCTGTTTCCTAGATGTGTCTGGTTTTATTTTCGGCTCACCACTGAGCTTTTCCTGCAGCCACACCAGCTTTTTCAGTTGCCCCACTTTAACTTCTGATGTCTTTAACATTAATTCTCCTTTCTGCTTTGATGCTTTTGAATTGATGCTTTTGAATTCTGGTGCTGGAGGAGACTCTTGAGAGTCCCATGGACTGCAAGAAGATCAAACTTATCCATCCTTAAGGAAATCAGCCCTGAGTGCTCACTGGAAGGACAGATCCTGAAGCTGAGACTCCAATACTTTGGCCACCTCATGAGAAGAGAAGACTCCCTGGAAAAGACCCTGATGTTGGGAAAGATGGAGGGCACAAGGAGAAGGGGACGACAGAGGATGAGATGGTGGGACAGTGTTCTCGAAGCTACCAGCATGAGTTTGACCGAACTGCGGGAGGCAGTGGAAGACAGGAGTGCCTGGCGTGCTCTGGTCCATGGGGTCACGAAGAGTCGGAAATGACTAAACAACAACACTTTAACTTCTGATGCCTTTAACAGTAACTCTCTTTTCTGCAGGATCTCTCAGCCATCATGGGGTTCTTTCCTATTGGAATCCTGCCTCATGTTTGTCTAGCCTTATTTAAAGCACCTTCCCTCAATTTGCTATGCTTGCCTTAAGTTTTCCATAAGATCAAAAATTCCAGCACCCAAAGTCTCTTTTACCTAAGTTATTGCACACAGTTTGCTTAACATCCGTGTGACTTGGGTTCCTGTGCTAAATTCTAACGTCTGCTTCATATAGGAAAGGGTGTGCCGTACAAACAAGGAACCGTCTGTTCAGCTGCTCCTTTGGTATACCATGACTGGCTAGTTAACATTTTTATTCCCAAGCGGGAAGGAGGGTTTTTCAGTGCACCATTCTGCCATGCCATGTGAATGCCAAACCTTCTAATTTTTTCCAGTGAAGTCTGTCTCCTACGTCAAGTTGCTATAAAAAGTGGAAGTGATCTTAGCCCATTTTTGGCCCGTGCGTTTTCCAAATATCAGACGTTTTCTTTAATTCCGATTTACACCTGGAGCTTTCCTTAAAGATGTCTCTGAAATTATGCTCAGATTATATTTTGCTAATGCTGATCGGATACTCAACCGTTTTCCCTCGCCCTGTGCCATTGTCTTGTGGCTTATTCTTCCTGGTTTTGTAACCCAGAAGAGTGTTGCGACTCGATCTGGTTATTTTGTCTTCTTTTGTTTCAAGAATGCTAGCTTTTAAACTCTTGTTGAAAACTTCATTTCTGCCAAACCTGGGCAAGCAATTAAGAATACACCCTTCCACAGTGGTTAATTGATATCTGTTTTCAACTTCTTTTGGTTTTTATTGTACAGTTTTATATTTTACTGCTAGGTATAAAAGATGTAGCTGTATACAGTGGTACCTCGGGTTACAGGCGCTTCAGGTTACAAACTCCACTAACCCAGAAATAGTACCTTGGGTTAAGAACTTTGCTTCAGGATGAGAACAGAAATTGCATGGCAGCAGCGGGAGGCCCCATTAGCTAAAGTGGTACCTCTGGTTAAGAACAGTTTCAGGTTAAGAACGGACCTCTGGAACAAATTAAGTTCTTAACCCGAGGTACCACTGTATAAATATTTTATAAAGGAGGATAGCTAGGCATCGTGTTGCTAAACTGCATTGCCACATTGTTCTTTCTGCTTGAATAAGAGAATTTTTCACGAGCGACTTGCTTGCTCAGAAAGGAGAGAGGATATGCTTGTGTAAACGAAAACGCTTTTAGCAGGCGCTGAAAAGAGTATACCTCTGGTTACGTACTTAATTTGTTCCGGAGGGCCGTTCTTAACCTGAAACTGTTCTTAACCACTTTAGCTAATGGGGCCTCCTGCTGCTGCCGCGCCGCCGGAGCACGATTTCTGTTCTCATCCTGCAGCAAAGTTCTTAACCCGAGGTACTATTTCTGGGTTAGCGGAGTCTGTAACCTGAAGCATATGTAACCCAAGGTACCACTGTATAGGGAAGGTGTCAATAGGGAGGAAGTTCCAAAGTGTAGGTGCTGACACAGTAAAAGATTGATTTCTTACCAACGCAGAATGGGTATTGTGTGGCACCTGTAACAGAGCCGGTTCTGCAGATTGAAGCAGGGAGGGTCAAGGCAGTGGGGTGCTCAGGGCTGGCTTCGCACCAAAGCCAACCTGGTACCCTGCTGCTCCCAGATGTTCTCACACTGTGCCAAGCCTCCTGCTGCCTTTCCTTTCAGTAACGGGCAGCAACACACAGCATTGGAAAGCCCATTGAACAGCACAGCCCCTGCCTAGCCTCCCCCCCCCCCCAATTCAGAGCCAATCATTAACTTTTCAGGTGGCAGGATTGCATCAACATGGAGTGCAGGGATACCTTGAGCAACAGGCGTCACGAGACTTTCCCAGCTTGCATCGTGGCAGCTCAAGCCAGTTTCACCCCGCCTTGGTGAAAAACCCTTGTATTTTTCCGTAGTTAACGTTATTTCGCTGCATGCTTATTTGCCCCCAAATCTGTGCATTCCTACTTCTTAAGCGCATGGTCATACGCTCAGCTGATCTCTTGGGCAAATACGCCAGAGCTGCTCTGTTGACATTGGCACCTCAATTCACAGCGTTGAGACAGGCTGCCACACTCTCATTCATTTGATGTGTTGTCTCTCTCAGCGAACTCTTCATGATTTGTTCAATCGACAAAGAACGGCTTCGGCTGTAATGCGTCAACTGTCCCTGTTCAGTGTAACTCTTTGACCCGGCTTGTGCATCACGTTGAACCCTAGTTAAAATAAGCAATGGACAGTGTGCCCATTCAGCGTGCTGCTGAGATCACATGCAGTTCACTTCTCCCTGTGCTGTCAGAAAATAATCCACGCTCCTGCTTTTCATTCTGCCTAAATAATAATAATAATAATTTATTATTTATACCCCGCCCATCTGGGCGGCTCCCAGCCAAGTGTTTAAAACAATACAGCGTTAAATATTAAAAACTTCCCTGAACAGGGCTGCCTTCAGATGTCTTTTAAAGATAGGATAGCTGCATATTTCATTCACATCTGAAGGGAGGGTGTTCCACAAGGTGGGCGCCACTACTGAGAAGGACCTCTGTCTGGTTCCCTGTAACCTCACTTCTCGCAATGAGGGAACCGCCAGAAGGCCCTTGGCGCTGGATCTGTGTCCAGGCTGAACGATTGGGGTGGAGACGCTCCTTCAGGTATACTGGACCGAGGCCGTTTAGGGCTTTAAAGGTCAGGACCAACACTTTGAATTGTGCTCAGAAACGTACTGGGAGCCAATGCAGATCTCTCAGAACCGGTGTTATGTGGTCCCGGCGGCCACTCCCAGTCACCAGTCTAGCTGCCGCATTCTGGATTAATTGCAGTTTCCGAGTCACCTTCAAAGGTAGCCCCACGTAGAGCGTGTTGCAGTAGTCCAAGCGGGAGATAACCAGAGCATGCCCCACTCTGGCAAGACAGTCTGTGGGCAGGGAGGGTCTCAGCCTGCGTACCAGATGGAGCTGGTAGACAGCTGCCCTGGACACAGATTTGACCTGTGCCTCCATGGACAGCTGTGAGTCCAAAATGGCTCCCAGGCTGCGCACCTGGTCCTTCAGGGGCACAGTTGCCCCATTCAGGACCAGGGAGTCCTCCACATCCACCCACCTCCTGTCCCCCCAAAACAGTACTTCTGTCTCGTCAGGATTCAACCTCAATCTGTTAGCCGCCATCCATCCTCCAACCGCCTCCAGGCACTAACCCTGGGGTCGTGGTTTGTTTCTCTCCAAACATGAGTGGCAAGGGAAGAACGAATTTTGGTTTGCAGGAAACAAACAGGTAGGTGGTTTGCACGTAAAGCCATGGCAACGATGCAAAGTGTCTGAGAAGGACCCTGTGGATCAGATTTTGGGGTGTTTGTGGGGGGAGAGAAATCAGGTGTCCTGTGTCACAAGCTGATTTCTGTTGCTCAAGGGGATGGACTTTGTTAAACGTTGCCCAGTTTATAATACCAACAATTGAACCAATAGCAGGAGATTGCAAAAACGGAAGTAGGTGTTTTGGTTTGTGAACTTGGCCTTGGAAGCAGAACATGTTGAGTGTGTTCCATTTGTAAATTGAGTCCCCTGCTGCTCTGGGAAAGTACGCCTTGGTTTAAGAAAGCTTTGGTTTAAGAACGGTCTTCTGGAACGAATGAAGTCCGCAAACCAAGGTGCCACTGTAAATAAATACAATGGTACCTCGGGTTACATATGCTTCAGGTTACAGACTCCGCTAACTCAGAAATATTACCTCGGATTAAGAACTTTGCTTCAGGATGAGAACAGAAATTGTGCTCCGGCGGCACGGCAGCAGCAGGAGGCCCTATGAGCTAAAGTGGTGCTTCAGGTTAAGAACAGTTTCAGGTTAAGAACAGACCTCCGGAACGAATTAAGTACTTAACCTGAGGTACCACTGTACTATCATTGACATCCCTCGTGAAATCAAGATACACCATGAGAACCTTTGTTCAAAACTCCAGATTATCCTGATTTTTATTTCCTTTTCCCAGGCACTACAACCGAGGCAGAGCTTTCTGAGAGTGTAAATGTCTCGACATCCAGTTCCACGACTCACAACTTGCCGCCTGGTTCAAAAGCCACTGAGGACAGAACAAGGACGACAACAAATGAAGGCATGCCACCAACATCTCCGAAGAGCGGAGCTTCTGTCTCGCCTGAGCCAACTGCAACAGAAGGGAAGCAGGCAACCTCTGCGGCACCGGCTTCTGCGACTCCTCCTTCGCAAACAGATGCTGATACTTCGGAAGATACCAATATTAACGAAGATGACACGGTGGACGACACGGTGGACAAAAACCACGTCCCTAGCTTCCTCCCAACGGCCAAAGGAACCGTAGACCCTGCAGACTATTACGGCCCCTACGGGATGCCGTCTGACGACCAAGACGACCAAGCCATCTCGGAGTTTACGGAAGAGTTGGCCAGCATGCACAGCTATGAAAACAAGAAATTGCTTCCTGATGAGATGAAGGACACCACTTCCTCGGAACTGGAAGAGGATAGCCATTTCTTTTTCCATCTGGTTATCGTTGCCTTTTTGGTAGCTGTTGTTTACATCACGTATCACAATAAAAGAAAGGTAGGCCGCCTTTTTAGGTTATGGTTTTGCAGTGTAAGATGGAACACGGGTGGCGCTGTGGGTTAAACCACAGAGCCTAGGACTTGCCGATCAGAAGGTTGGCGGTTCGAATCCCCGTGATGGAGTGAACTCCCGTTGCTCGGTCCCTGCTCCTGCCAACCTAGCAGTTCGAAAGCACACCAGTGCAAGTAGATAAATAGGTACCGCTCCGGCGGGAAGGTAAACGGCGTTTCCATGTACTGCTCTGGTTCTCCAGAAGCGGGTTAGTCATGCTGGCCACATGACCCGGAAGCTGTATGCCAGCTCCCTCGGCCAAGAAAGTGAGATGAGTGCCGCAACCCCAGAGTCGGCCACGACTGCACCTAATGGTCAGAGGTCCCTTTAACTTTACCTTTGCAGTATAAGTACAGTCATACCTTGGGTTACAGACGCTTCAGGTTGCGTGTTTTCGGGTTATGGACCTGCCAAAACTTGGAAGTACCAGAACGGGTTACTTCCAGGTCTCGGGGGTCGCGCATGTGTAGAAGTGCTAAGTCGCACTATGCGCAGACGCGCCAAATCGCAACCAACACATTACAGACGCGCTGCTGCGGGTTCCGATTGCTACGGGTTGTGAATGTGCATCCCGCACTGTTCACATTTGCAACCCGAGCGTCCACTGTATGCATTTGCGCTGGCAGCTTTATATTAAAGTTAAAGGTACCCCTGCCCGTACGGGCCAGTCTTGACAGACTCTGGGGTTGTGCACCCATCTCACTTAAGAGGCCTGCGGCCAGCGCTGTCCGGAGACACTTCCAGGTCATGTGGCCAGCGTGACAAAGCTGCATCTGGTGAGCCAGCGCAGCACACAGAAATGCCGTTTACCTTCCCGCCAGTAAGCGGTCCCTTTTTATCTACTTGTACCTGGGGGTGCTTTCGAACTGCTAGGTTGGCAGGCGCTGGGACCGAGCAACGGGAGCGCACCCCGCCGCGGGGATTCGAACCACCGACCTTTCGATCGGCAAGCCCTAGGCGCTGAGGCTTTAACCCACAGCGCCACCCGCGTCCCATTATATTACGTTGCAAGTAATTGCAACGCAGGTGTTTGAACAGAATTGGAAATCTTCTCATTAGCTGACTTCTATACCCCATTTCTACAAATTTGTACTCAAAAGTGGTGTGCAAAAGAAAATGCATTCAAAGCTCATGCACAAATACATAATACCATGGGGGGAATAGAAGACATTATCGAACAAGATATACAACAAAAGCTCCAAAGTAATTACAGTGGAACCTCTACTCACGACCACATTCTGTTCCGGAGGCCCATCCTTATGGCAAAACAGGTTGCTGGTAGAAGCACTGTTGTGTGCAGGCGCATTCGGCGGCAGCCGCTTCTGCGCATGTACAGATAGCACCACTTCTGCGCGTGCGCGAATCGCAGCAAACCCGGTGTTTGCTTCCGGGTTTGCCGCGGTCACGACTTGGAACGGGCCTAAGTAGAGCGGGATGTAAGTAGAGGTTCTACTGTAACAGGGAATATTTTCATAAGCATTTCAAATATACAGGTGCACATGTTCTCCATGGTGTTTGGACGTCAGGGCAAATGCAGCAAGTTGGGAAATACAGGCTTGCAAAGCTGAAAATCTTAAATTAAGAAGGGTTCCAGTCCATCATATTGGGATAGCTGGGCAGCCACTGCAGAAAAGGCCCATTTTTATGCAGCCAAGGGCATCGGAGGATGACATCAGGGTCTGGGTCAATTCATATGGGAAGATGCAGTCCTTGAAGTATTTAAGGCTTTATAGGTCAAAACCAGCACTTTGAATTGTGCCCAGAAACTAATTACCGTATTTTTTGCTCTATAAGACTCACTTTTTCCCTCCTAAAAAGTAAGGGGAAATGTGTGTGCGTCTTATGGAGCGAACGCAGGCTGCGCAGCTATCCCAGAAGCCAGAACAGCAAGAGGGATTGCTGCTTTCACTGCACAGCGATCCCTCTTGCTGTTCTGGCTTCTGAGATTCAGAATATTTTTTTTCTTGTTTTCCTCCTCCCAAAACTAGGTGCGTCTTGTTGTCTGGTGTGTCTTATAGAGCGAAAAATACGGTAGTAGGTGCGTTTAGTGAAGCAAATGGTTGTGATGACTTGCAAACGTTGACAAAGCAGAAAGCGTTTTCCCTTGAACCGTATCCTCGTTTCTTGATTGTTAGCTAATTGTTTCTTTTCTCTCTAGATTATCCTCTTGGTCCAGAGCAGAAGATGGCGAGATGGGCTTTGCTCCAGGACCGTCGGATACCATCGTTTGGATCAAAATGTCAACGAAGCCATGCCTTCATTAAAAATCACCAATGATTACATTTTTTAAAAGCGGCGTGATCTGAGTTGACTGAACTAGTGATTTCCTTTGCCTGAGGTGTTGCCAGGTGTTTGCCATAAGCAATGAGTGTGCTCACACTCTCCCTTGCCTTTCAAGTTCTTAGCCTTATGCGAGGGCATAGGAGGTTAGCATTTCTTCAGGTGGCACCCAAACTTAAAAATCAGTGTACGTAGTGCCGTTGTTAATCACGTTTATTTATCTTCCAGTGTATTCCCTTCTGCCTGGAGCAGTCCTAGATTAGAACATAGCCAAGTAATCCTCAATATTCAATGTATTGCTAAATCTGGCAACAGTGAACCACACTGAAAGGAACTCTGGCGATTCTCTTTTTAAATCATGCGTTCTCTTTCTCCCTCAGTACAGATTGGGGGGAAAACTTACTACAACAAAGTGTCTGGCTCCTTACTTTAAACCACATCACTGGGGTGAAGATCCAGCTGGTATTTGTTCGCTGTAGCCTTTTAAGTAGACATGCATTTTAAGAGAACAACCTTTGACATGTTACCGGTCAGCCTGTCTCCTTGCACAGCTTACAGATACCCGTTTTAAATACCAGTGGTGATTAAGAGTCCATTTATTATTTTCTTTCTCTCTCTGCCATTTTCTCTGCAAAAGAAAATGCCTTTAAAACCCCAAAGTTGAGAGAAAACCTCTCTAGGCTTGAAGCTGAGATACATGAAAGTTCAGCAAAACAAGCTCATCTGCACCACCCTCAATATTTTAACGGTTGCCAAGACACAACTTGTGCTTTTATTCCATTGCAACCAGGGAAGGGGAGAGATTTATTATTTCTTGTTCTAATCAAGGCGTAGGATTGTCAGGAATTCGAAGTTTCCCAGCTTCGGCGAACACTGCGTTATTTTCTTTTAATTTCGGGAAAGACAAAAATCTCTTGCATATAGCTTGTACAGAAAGTTCTTGGGACGTCGGGATTGAAAAACAAATAATAAATAAATAAAGTATGTACTTTTGCTATTTATGTTTACTTCCACAAGTTGTAATTAGTAGTTTCACTTTAATGTACACCTTGTTCATGAACGATTCGTTTTGAAGGACTGAAAAAATATGTATATAATCAGTAGGAACCTTGACTTTATATCCAAGTCTTGTGCTATTCTGAAAAACCCTTGAACCTATTTCATGAGAAGAGTTGCAGTGGTCACGATCTTGCTTAATGAAGCTTCTGCAGGAAGTATTCCTAAATAGGAAGAGGAAGAAGAGGAACTCAAACGATACTTGCCAAAACTGTTTTCTTGCGGTAATTTTTATCATATTTGAACTTGTATCACTTTTAATAAGATTTTTCCCCCCCAAATAAACCCCAAGGCTATAATTTTGTAGGAACTGCCGCTTGATTTGTGGTAATTCCATAAAAGCAAAAAATAAATAAAAAATTTGGGTGTGGGTGTGAAAATTGCACAAAGCACATGACAATTATGTGCAGCTTCGAATGAAAAAATGATTTTGGTTTAGTTTGCTCGGAGAGCAGCACAAGATGGTGGAAGCAGTGTAAGGTGCGACTTGTACCATTTTATATTAAAGGGGTGTTGTTTTTTAAAGGATGTAGTTGGAGGATATTTTCCTATAAAGTCACATCAGTATTTTTCAGTCATTGGTGCAGAATCACAGATGGTCTACACAAAGATGTTGTCTGAGTTGGGGCTCAAGAAACAGAATAAGGCCAATGGGACTTTGTGGATTTAGAGCACAGTAAACAACCATTTAAGGAATGCAGGTGACGCTGTGGGTTAAACCACAGAGCCTAGGACTTGCCAATCAGAAGGTCGGCAGTTCGAATCCCCGCGACGGGGTGAGCTCCCGTTGCTCGGTTCCTGCTCCTGCCAACCTAGCAGTTCAAAAGCACCTCAAAGTGCAAGTAGATAAATAGGTACCACTCTGGCAGGAAGGTAAAAGGCGTTTCCGTGCGCTGCTCTGGTTCACCAGAAGTGGCTTAGTCATGCTGGCCACATGAACTGGAAGCTGTATGCCTGCTCCCTCGGCCAATAAAGCGACATGAGCGCCGCAACCCCAGAGTCGGCCACGACTGGACCTAATGGTCAGGGGTCCCTTTACCTTTAAACAACCATTTCGACTGCTTACGTTCCAGCTTGCTAGGATATCACTTCATGCTTTTTGTCTACATTCAGATTCTCTTCTTGTCCTGGGCTACTTCAGGCTACTTGAATGCCCCTAGTGTTCCCATTTTTCCATTCTTAATGTTTGTGCCTATCTAGCTTCCAAAGGGCGTTTAATGCTTATTGTCCCAATTGCTGCTTAATACTTTAGTTAGTCTCAAAATGGTTTTATCTAGCTATACACACATCAAACAACGAAACACAGAAACTACATTCTGATCCTGCGCAGTATGAAACCAAAATAAAACAAAAGCAATAGGATTTCCATAGATTCAAATGGTGAAATACTTCAGCCACTTCTGTGGGTGTCTGGAAATGTTTTCAAGCAGTTCCCCAGAAGGTAGGAATGGATGAAGACCTATGTCTTATTTCTAACCTAGGCGACATGTGCATTGGAAGAATCCCTGAGGGCAGGCATGTCCAAAGTCCGTTTTGGGGGTCTAATCCAGCCTGCCAGTTGGTTTAATCTGGCCCCTGTGGCAGTTTAATTCCTGGGGTAAAATCCAAAAAACACCTCAATAACCTCAATTCTAAAAAAAGCTTGAAATATATACCGTATTTTTTGCTCTATAAGACTCACTTTTTCCCTCCTAAAAAGTAGGGGGAAATGTGTGTGCATCTTATGGAGCGAATGCAGGCTGCGCGGCTAGCACAGAAGCCAGAACAGCAAGAGGGATTGCTGCTTTCACTGCGCAGCGATCCCTCTTGCTGTTCCGGCTTCTGAGATTCAGAATATTTTTTTCCTTGGTTTCCTCCTCCAAAAACTAGGTGCGTCTTATAGAGCGAAAAATACAGTGTGTGTGTGTATGTGTGTGTGTCCAGCTGCACCAGTTTTTCATTTTTTTCAATTTTTGTGTATGTGTGTATACATATACATACACACACACACACACACACACACACATATATATATATATATATATATATATATATATATATATATATATATATATATATATTGACCATGTCAGACTAACACGGCTACCTACCTGAATATAAAAAAAAAACCTCAACAACTTCAGTCCTAAAACAAAGTCAACAACTTTGGTCAGTCCTCACAGCCCTTCTCTTCATCAAATCTGGCCCTCTTTGAAAAAAGTTCAGACACCCCTGCCTTAGAGGCTTTCCCAACTTTTGACACATCGAGCTGAAAGCAGACAACTCTGAAAGGTACCTGTAGGGATATCGCGGAGTGGGGAGTGGGGTCCGGAGGGAACACACTTCCCCACCAGCAGGCAGCCACAATCTGCCTGCACGCGTGACCCTGGGGTGCAGGGAAAACCGCCCCTCAGACAAGTCATGGTTGTCTAGAACATTGTCCCCTATGTCTGACCTTTTGCGGTCTCAGAGTCAGCGGTGTCCTGTCTGTAAGTTTTTCCCTGAGACCTTTTGTCTCCATTCGTCATACATTGTGCAAGGGGAAAATAACGCTGTGGAACAGGCGCCAAAATAGCTTCGTACCACCCCACGATTTTGGGACGGAAGATGTGTAAAGGTCACAGCCCAAAAATGTATTTGCCTAGCTTGCATATTTGTCTCAATAAAAAGAGGCTCCACAGGAATGGTGGTAGCTCGCTCGCTTCAGACCACCTGTGCGCAGCTCACATCATGATCAACACCTGTCTCGTGCCTTCACTTCAGTACCAAAGAATCAAACCCAGTTACCTGCAAGCCAGGCATCAAAGAGCTTTGCTGGGCTGTTCGTAGGCTGAGCACAGTTGCTGGAAACTACATGAAAAGCGAAGACCCTTGTGCTCAATGTTCTGCTTTGCAGGTTTCCCATTAGGACATCTGGCTCGCCTCTTTGAGAACAGGACTTGATGGACCATTGGCCTCATCCAGCAGGTTCTTACATTCTTAAATCAAAAACCACACTTTAAAAATGCAACGGAAATTCGGTTCGTGCAATCTTGAGGTTTTGGGAAATCGCGACAAGGAACTGCGTGTTTTTGCAAAGGCTGGGATAACGGAATAGCTTGTTACTGTCAAAACTTTGTTCACCGTAATTTATTAATATAATTACTGATAGTAGTACAGATAATGCAGTACAAACATTTTATATTTTTTTTCTTCTTACACTTTGAACAGCGGCAGATCAACATTTTACCTAGACTGATGCAAGACGGCGTTACTTGGGATAATTCATGGTCAACGTAGTTTCAGAACAGCCTAAACTAGATTCAGAGGAAGGCTACCAAACAAAGCTGCACAGTCTTAACTTCCGTATCATGTGTTAAGTCACGGCATCCTTCTAGCAAAATAAAACATTCTAGCATTTCTCAGCCTGCTCATCAGTCCCTGTGCTCCTTCCTAGCAAGGAAGCAAAGGATTTTACACATATAGAAAGTCCAGCTATGACTGCTTTGTGGTTAGGTTTGAATACGATTAAAGGACCATAAAGGAACTGAGTTCTCATACGTTCAGGCAGGTGGGACCCCTTTCACGCAAAGTAGAGAGTTTCCGTTCCTCTATTCCTGCTCATGGTGGTTCCTGAAATCTTGACACGGAATCTTTTAAATGCAAACATTTAGGGCAGACAGATTCACTTGCCTGGAAGGTGATGATCACCGTTTTATTTTCCAGCTTCGGGGAAAGAAGCTGCCAGAATACCAACAAGTTAGAATTATCCTTTGTTGATAGGGAGACTGGAACTTCAGATTCCCTGATTGCAACTAATCCTGGCATTACTCAGCACTCCCAGTTTTGTTCGGTACTAACTCCCTGACCGTAAACTGTTGGATTATACCACCAAGCTGTGATAAAGGTAACTGAGTAAATTAGTGTTGTCTAACGTACTAAGCACACAACCGAGAACATGGATTATCTTTCACATTTTTGCAGGGTTCCCAGCTGCCAATCCAGAGATCACACCTAGAAGTCTGAAGCTCTAAGAATGTAGCTAATCCAGCCCCTTTCCTTCCTTCCTTCCTTCCTTCCTTCCTTCCTTCCTTCCTTCCTTCCTTCCTTCCTTCCTTCCTCAAAGCAGAGGTCAAAGGCCGGAGGGGCTGCCCATTTTAACCCTTCTCCAGCACCTAAAATTCACTGGGCACCTAAAAAGCAGAAATGTTTTGCTCCGTTCATCAAGATTAAAGAATACTTCCTGCAGTTAAATAAGAGTGCTACCATACTCCACTTCCTAGCATAATTGCGGATGAGCACATTGCATGCACAAGCAACCAGAATATTTAAGCCAAATAAGGTATGCCAAGCAATGTTCGGCAAATAACTTCATTTTAATGAAGCTGCAAGCGCATGGGAAGTAAGGAGCACAACACAGAAGTTGTGTTTCCGTGGAGCGGAGAAATAAAATCCCTTCCTACAGAAGAATATAAGGCATTCATTCAAGGTTCCCCCCCCCCCAAAAAAAATCTTAACGAGACTAAAGCCTTGTATCGTAACTTTTTATGCATGGCTTTTTAGCACAGGAAAATGAGGAAGTTTTATGTTTACTACAAGGTAGCAGGAAGCAGGACCGAAAGACCTAAGCACTCTCTTACGTCAGAAAACTCTTTAATTCATAATATGCAGCTTGGCACAATTAGCTGGACTAATCATCAGTGAATATTTCCTGCATGATAAATATCGGAAGGGCAAGCAGAACATTCTTTTTTCAGAAGCAAGACCTTGATCACTTTATTCCAAGACTTGCAGGCAGCTTCTACTGACACTTTCTGCATTTGCTTTCACACAATTCCTCTCCTCTGGCCGGTCTCTATATGGCACAGGTACAAAGAGTATGTTCCAATATGAATAGTTTAAAAAACAGTACAAGAAGAGATGGTAAAAAGAAAAAAAAAAAGAGTCAACTTTTTAAAAAGTCCGTATCAAGCAAAATTATAAATATGCTAGACAAATCAACTCCAAAACAGGATTTATTGTGTTTTGTTAGTTATCAAAACTATAAAAAGCATATAAATCAATATTTATAAAATAGGCAAATACCACTATTTAGTTACACAGCCATGATAACTTTTTTTTTTTTTTTGGTGCAAAGCAAAAACAAATTGGAATGTGGCTCATGCTCGCCCGTTTCTTCCTTCATCTTGAATTAGATGCTCATCACACACTGGATGAACTGCAGAAAGGGAGAGAGAGAGACGCGCGTTATCATCACTAGAGAGCCCCTGTGGTGTAGTGGTTAGGGTGGCCGACTGTGGCCTGGGAGATCAGGGTTCAATCCCTCGCTGGGTGGCCTCAGGAGTCTGTCACTGCCCTCAGCCTAACCCACCTCACAGGGTTGTTGAGGGTATTCAAAGACGAGGGGGAGAACCATGTAGCTCCTTGGTGGAAAAAGTGGGATATACCGTATTTTTTGCTCTATAAGTCTCACTTTTCCCCTCCTAAAAAGTAAGGGGAAATGTGTGTGCGTCTTATGGAGCGAATGCAGGCTGCGCAGCTATCCCAGAAGCCAGAACAGCAAGAGGGATTGCTGCTTTCACTGCGCAGCGATCCCTCTTGCTGTTCTGGCTTCTGAGATTCAAAATATTTTTTATCCTCCGTCTTATAGAGAGAAAAATGCAGTGAATACCGTATTTTTCGCTCTATAGGACACACTTTTTCCCCTCCAAAAATTAAGGGGAAATGTGTGTGTGTCCCCTATGGAGCGAATGCAGGCTCCTTGGCTTCAGTGATAGCAACGCGAAGCCTCTGAAGCGCAGAGGGAGAGCTTCCCCCGCGCTCCGGAGGCTTCGTGTTGCTTTCGCTGAAGCCAACTGAAGCCCCCGGAGTGCAGCGGGAACTCCCGCTGCACTCTGGGGGCTTCAGGCAGCTATCCGCAAGGTTTTGGAGTGCAGCAGGAATTCCCGCTGCGCTCCGAAGGCTTGCGGATAGCCACCTGAAGCCAGGAGAGTGAGAGGGGTCGGTGCACACCAATCCCTCTTGCTCTCCTGGCTTCGCTTCGCTGGAGAGGCGCTGCAGTTTTCCCTCTCTGCGCAGTGCCCCTTCAGCCAAGCGGGAGGAGAAATGGAAGGAGCTCCATTTCTCCTGCCGCTTTGCTGAAGGGGCGCTGTGCAGAGAGGAGGAGAAATTTTTCCCCTGTTATCCCCCTCCTATGGTCCGGTGCGTCCTATAGAGCGAAAAATACGGTACATGAAATAACTCTGGCACGATGCTTGCCAAGATGCATCAGTCTCGAGAGACAACGGAGTCTGCCTCCGGGGGTGAGGCCAAAACGCTGTGTTTGCAGCACCGAAGTGACCTCCTTAGGGCACAGGCCTGGCCAGTGTGTCTGGAGGTCCTGGGCTGCCCAGATGAAAAGACCCCCCTCTCAGCCTCACTGTTGGGGTCCAAAGGAAAGCAGAGCAAGATGTTGGGTACCAACTGGACTGCAGGAGATGCTGGAAGGAGGCGGACAAGGTGCAACAACACCTGGACGGCCGCAGGTTCCTCACCCCCATTGTAGGAAGTGCTGACTACATACAAGGCAGTTTTCTAGATTTCTGTAGCTGCAAAGAATGTCCCCAAGCTCCTGGGAGGAAGGACCAGGAGTTCAAAGCCTGGAGCTCTCAGCTCATAAATTGCTGCAACTTCATCACAATGTTCAAGGGGGAACACAATCTTATGCTTCTAAGCAGGAAACGGACTTGAAGCTCACTTACATCATCGTACTGGAAGTTCACCATTCCCTGCTGAGCTGCATCTCGTCTCCGAAAACTATCTGCAAATGTAGCACAGGAAGAACCATGTTAGGACAGGAGCCAGGATACACAAAAGCCCCAGGTGGATGAATGCAAGTGGGAAGTTTGCATTTTTTAGTGCAGAAAGTATTGATCTGATGTGTGGAGATCTTTCCTATCCTACTTAATTCAAGAGGGCTCTGGAAGCTTCTCTGGGTGAAAGAAGCAGGAGGTTCATGATGTTTGGGTTATTCCTTCAGAGAAGCCGGGTCCAGCTGGCGTGAACTGGTTCTGTTATCTCTTCTCTCAAGGTCAGGCAGACTATAATAATAAGGCCAGAAGATGCCTGGGTTTCACTCTTTTCTATATCTCTCTCTTTCTGGTGTGGTGTTCTGTACATAGCATGCTTAGCGTTAAGGTTAAGTTATTGCAATTTTAAGTTAAGTCTGCTGCAACTGGATTTCTTACGGATCAGTGCCAATCCTGAATGTATTGGATTTGTGCCCATTATGCTCCTTTGCCTTCAGTAGCAGTAAAGCTCTGCTGGATCAAATAGTCATTGCCTCTGGTCTATTTTATGGGAATCCTGCAACATGTTTAAGTTTTTACTCTGCTAACAATACGTTGGAATCTGCTCTGGATCAATATAGAGTAGAATTCCACGACAGGCACAGAAACTCACACCCACCCTCTCTATATCTGCCCGCCAGCCTGCTATTAAACAACACATTTTTTGTGATTTATTTTCAGGTGAAAACTTCTTGTTAGCAACCCTTTTGGGTGGGAGGACGGCGTCACAGGACGGCTTTCCACCTTACTCTGCCCTACTCAAGAGTTCAGAACAACAAACCCCTGTGTCGCACACTTAGCACAACAAACAATACAAGCAACATGAAAACCAGTTTACTAGATAGCACTGCAATTCTTATTGCATAATGTACATGAATTTAGTACAACAAAAACAAAATGTGTACACTTGTGAATTCTCTAATATATTTGAAAGCGAATGAACAGACGTCTGTCAATCTTTGAAAGTCCGTAGAAGTATAAGAAGTCTATGGTTGAAACCAAGTAATAGATGCTATCTTGTGGGCTAAGCGGCAAAACTTTTTTTAGGCGATCCTGGATAATCTGACTGCTTCGCTGGATATCCTCATGACCACTGCTCCTTGTGCATTTTTCTAATCTATGGGTTGTGCTGAAGAAGATTCCAGCGAAACAGTCAGATTATCCGGCATCACTGTCCTACGTTGTTCTTCACTTACTATTTCGGCACCATGAACGCCGAAAAAAAGTTTTACAATTTTCCCCCCCTGTACTAAATCATGTATATTATGCAATAAGAATTGCAGTGCTATTGGAGGAAGTGATGAATCAATATGTTTAAAGATGAACTGTTTAGAAAGAAAGATGATAAATGATGAAGTTAATCTTTTAAGAATTTAGGTATTGGAAAACCGTTAAAATGATACACACTGAAATCCAATCAGGGGGTTACGAGGAAGTCACTTAACAATGTTATGAAGTTTGATTTAACTATGGTGGAACTCTATGTTTGTTTTGAAAAAATCTTTCTGTGGAAAATCAATTGAAAAAATTGGGGGGAAAAAGAAAGAATTGCAGTGCTATCTAGTAAACTGGTCTTTGTGTTGCTTGTATTGTTTGCTGTTCTACTCAAGAGTTCATCTGGAGTGTGGCGTTCGGTTCTGGGGAATGCACTTTGAGACGCGAAGGAGTTCGGGAAAGAGAAAGGGAGACAGTCAGCGATACTGAGCCCAAGTCCGGCACAGAAAGCTTGGCAGAACTGGATATGTTTAGCCTTTGATGAAGAGAAAAGAAGGATCTGATTGCACTCTTTAAATAACCTGAAGGGTTGAGACGCAGAACGGAGCCAAGAGCAGATCTCTGCTGACCCAATGTGAGACTGGACAAGTTAGAGGAGGGGAGATTTGCGCTGAGAAAAAATCAAGAGGACGCCTAACAGCAAAGAGGAATTTGGCAGTGGGACCCCTGGATAGACGGGGGGGGGCCTTCAAAAGTTCCCAAACTTTTTTCTCTGGGCCACACTTTGAATAAAAATTTGCCTGCGTCACACCGGTTTTTTGGCAAGAAAAGCAAAACGAAACAACACCTAGCAGTGTTCGATTTATAACACAGAACGCAAGTACTTTATAATATGATCATGAGGCACCCAGAAAGTATAAAACAAGAACAGGAATTATAAACGCGCCTCTTACGTATGTATTTTAAGTAGATATACAAAGTCAATGGGCGGTGTGAGCTTGCTTTTTCTGCTAGGTCTAATTTGAGACAAGCAACCTCCCTTCTCCTCGTCAGCGCAAACAAGCCTTTCCCTTTTCTGATCTTCTACATTTGTCAGAGTTTAAAATCCCCCTTCACAACGGTACATCGTGGACAACTGTAGAAGAATAATCAGAAGTATTCTCCAGCGACTCTGGATCACAGGTGGCCTTGTCCTCAGAATCCTTTGATGTGCTTGCTCTCATTTTGAAAATATATCTACCCATACTCAGCAAATAAAAATAATAATAATTTGATACTATACTACACTACACTGAAATGTTTCGTTGATTGTCCTTGAATCTTCCTGCCACATTTGCCATCCTCTCCCTGCTACATCTTTGGAGAACCATGGCGTTACAGAGACCTGCAATTCAATGTTTCTGCGATTAACCTCAAGAAAGGAGCCTGGTCTGATTAATAGAAATTTGAAGAAACAAAATCAGTCCGTTGTCATGAATTGAGGAAACCTCATACCAGTGAGAGCTCTGAGCTTAACGCAGCAGGCGATGTAGTCGTCAAACGTGATCTTGCCACGAGTGCTGTATCGCTTAGAAATGCCGTTGATGGCTTGGGGACTCAGCCGAAATCCTGGATGGAAAGGAGAGAGCGGGAACTGTAAAACTGAACAATTAGACGGGACACAGAGGATCATCTAACGCAGGCACCCCCAACCTGCAGCCCTCCAGATGTTTTGGCCTACAACTCCCATGATCCCTAGCTAGCAGGACCAGTGGTCAGGGATGATGGGAATTGTAGTCCAAAACATCTGGAGGGCCGGAGGTTTGGGGGATGCCTGATCTCATGCAACCGTTTCCCAGCCGGCGCAAAGTCTCCCAAACTCACCCATAGACGTCAACGCCTTCTGCAGCTCCTGGGAATCGACCGTGCCGCTGCGATCGCTGTCGACGCTCATGAAGTGTTGCCGCCAGCCGTTCAGCACGGCCCAGAGCTCTTTGAACTCATTGAAGCCCATTGTGCCAGACATATCTCTCTGCTCAGCGGCTAAGGATCACTTCACGTCAATAACTGGATCAATATCCTTTCATGTGCTTGAGAAACATCAACTACGGTTTCCCTACACTCTCTCTCTCTCTCTCTCTGTGTGTGTGTGTGTGTGTGTGTGTAAATGTTTTGTTTATTTTCCATTTAATTATACACATTCACATCATTATTATCCACTTTACCTCCCTGGCCTATCGATTTCCTTGCCTCCTGCCTTTCAAAATTAACCTTTATATCATTGCATTTGGTACGTTTTCCTATTCCAATTACATTCATTGAAGAATAACTCACAATTTAAATAAATATAGAAAGGTAGAGAGCTTCTCATTACAGTCATACCTCGGGTTACAGAAACTTCAGGTTGTGTTTTTTCGGGTTAAAGGTAAAGGGACCCATGACCATTAGGTCCAGTCGTGGCCGACTCTGGGGTTGCGGCGCTCATCTCGCTTTATTGGCCGAGGGAGCCGGCATACAGCTTCCGGGTCATGTGGCCAGCATGACTAAGCCGCTTCTGGCGAACCAGAGCAGCGCACGGAAACACCGTTTACCTTCCTGCTGGAGTGGTACCTATTTATCTACTTGCACTGGTGTGCTTTCGAACTGCTAGGTTGGCAGGAGCAGGGACTGAGTAACGGGAGCTCACCCCGTCGCGGGGATTCAAACCGCCGACCTTCTGATCAGCAAGTCCTAGGCTCTGTGGTTTAACTCACAGCACCACCCGCGTCCCTTTTTCGGACCACCAAAACCCGGAAGTACCGGAACGTGTTACTTCCGGCGGTTGTGCATGCGGAGAAGTGCTAAACCGCGCTTTGCCCATGCACAGAAGCCTCGAATTGCAACCCATGCGTGCGCAGATGCGCCGCTGCGGCTTGCAAACATGCCTCCCGCATGGATCACGTTCGCAACCAGAGCGTCCACTGTACAAGTCTTCAGCTAACCCTGCTAGTGATGTTAATTGCTGACAATAATCTTTCAGATATCGTATAAATTTACTCCAGTCCTTTTGGAATACCTGATCATGCTGCTTTCGGATTTTTCCTGTCAGCTTCGCCAGTTCTGCAAAGTCCATCATCTTCATCTGCCACTCTCCTTTCATTGGGTTTCCCTACACTTTGGAGGGGTCCCTGTCCCCTTGTTTCATAAACTCATCCCCAGCGACCCCTTCTCTCTTCTCCTCCCCAAACCAATATTCAGAATAGCAGTTTGCGAGGCCCACTTAGGAAGGTAAAAGCACAAGAAAATTCAAAGCGGTAACAATTAATTGCACATTTACTCCAAAGCAAGTGAAAGCTATTTAGTTTAATCACCGCATTTTTTGCTCCATAAGACGCACTTTTTCCCTCCTAAAAAGTAAGGGGAACTGTCTGTGCGTCTGCAGATCACAGATCCAGGAAGTGTGAAAGGCCTCAAAGCAACAGCTTAAATAGCATATTTTTTACCTCCCTCACCCCTTGGGTAAAATAATAATAATAATAATTTCAGCCACCTAGAAGCACACGTAATAATTGTAATGAGAATTGTTAATTATAATAATACAAATATTATAAGTCAAAGCCAAATGTGTGAAGGATACGTCGAGCATGGAGATCATGAGCCTGCAGGTCTCTAGGTTGAAAGCTGTTTAAAGAAAAACAGAAGCAGTCAACAACAAAAATAAGGTTTTTTTCCTCTCTCTCTCTTGCCCTCCGCCCAAGCCAAGATTGGTTTCCAAGGAGAAAAAGTATGAACAGCATATTAATTCCTCAAGATTAGTTTTCCTTCAAACATTTCGATATGTTAAAAGAGGGATAGGAAGAGATGCTTTATAATAATTTATAATAATAATTTATTATTTAAACCCCGCCCATCTGGCTGAGTTTCCCAGCCACTCTGGGCAGCTCCCAATCAAGTGTTAAAAACAATACAGCGTTAAATATTAAAAACTTCCCTGAACAGGGCTGCTTTCAGATGTCTTTTAAAGAGAAGATAGCTGCTTATTTCCTTCACATCTGAAGGGAGGGTGTTCCACAGGGCGGGTGCCACCACCGAGAAGGCCCTCTGCCTGGTTCTCTGTAACCTCACTTCTCGCAGGGAGGGAACTGCCAGAAGGCCCTCAGAGCTGGATCTCAGTGTCTGGGCAGAACGATGGGGGTGGAAGCGCTCCTTCAGATATACTGGACCGAGGCCGTTTAGGGCTTTCAAGGTCAGCACTAACACTTTGAATTGTGCTTGGAAATGTACTGGGAGCCAATGCAGATCTCTCAGAACCAGTGTTATGTGGTCCCGTCAGCCACTCCCAGTCATCAGTCTAGCTGCCGCATTCTGGATTAATTGCAGATTCCGGGTCACCTTCAAAGGTAGCCCACGTAAAAAATGCAAGAGGGCAAGTAGCAACTTTTGCAACGAGTTTTGGGTCTTGTTGCTTTTGCTGCGACAAGACTCAGCCCAGCTGATCCGTTTGGGTCAAACTTACGTTTATAGGCTCCTGCAATTCCTGACTGGGTGAGACATCTCTGCAGCTCGTCAGCATCTATTTGACCGTCCTGTGGAAAACAGAAAGAGCATTGCGCCAGGGTTACTGCCTTTGTGCCCGAGACCTGACCATCTCTGCAATCATAATAATTTATAATAATAATTTATTATTTATATCCCGCCATCTGGCTGAGTTTCCCCAGCCACTCTGGGCGGCTCCCAGTGTTAAAACATGCCATGTTTAAGTTGACCAGGTCCAACGTGGTTTCTTTCAGCTAAAATCTGAAGCAAAGCTTGCAGTTTGAAACTATGCACACTTAAGAAAGGCAGACTGTGGATGTTGTGGCCAATTTTAAACACAAATCCCCTTAAACATTTCTAAAATGAGAGACAGGAGGAACAGACTCACATACACTTAACAGACAACATGTAAACATACATATTTCCATCCTTTAGTTGGTTACTGTAAGGAGTTGGCTCACTTCAATATTGGTTTCATTAAGCGAAGTTAGTAGGAAGGTCCCGCATAAAGTGGTTTTATGAGCCTCCTGGCTTCTTCAAACACCACCAGTTAATTAAACTGGCAGGGCTCACAACGCTTGGTTGACTGGGTACCCCTTTATATATGCATGCAGTTTTGTTTTGTTTTTTCATTTTAAATTAACTGTGAACATGCAATTTCTCAAAACGACAGAGACCTCTGGGATAACAGGCAGTCCTGGAGAGAGATGACCAGGCTAGGACAAGAACAAACTTGCACACATCCTTTTCCCCTGTTGCCTGGAAGACGTGGCAGATAATTTATTACAGTCAGAGACCAGCTTATAAAACACACTCGGGGGTCCAATCCCAGAAGGAAAGCAAACATTTAAAACAATCCGCAACAATAAGCGTATAGACACTTAAAACTTTAAGATAAGCTGCCATAGAGAGATGACCCAGAGTCACCCGTGGAACCAAGTTTGGGGATTTTCTTAACGAACTAGTTTGGGTCGGGAGATGGTCTGTGCCTACCAATCTGTACACAGAATCTGGCGACCATCCGGGTCGTCTTACGATCTTTGCCTAACAGGAAAAGGTCAAATTTTTGCTTTTCCGGGAGGTCAGCAAGCCTCACCAGCAGGGGATCAATGGTCTCACTACGCGCATCTTCATAAAGGGACATCTAAAGAACAACTGCTCTGGGCTTCCTATCTCCCCCAATGAACAGGCGCAAAGTCTCTGAGCATATGGGACTTCTTCAAATATCTGAAGGGCTGTCATCACAGAGAAGCTGGACCAATGGATCTGAGTTACCAAAAAAGGAGATTCTTCCTAAATATTAGGAAGAACTTTCTGACAGCCTCAAAAGGTGAAGGACTCTCCCATCTGCCTGGGTGTCTTTAGACCTGTTTCGAAGGTGGTTGTACTAGATCAGCGTTTTCCAAACTTGGGCTTCCAGCTGCTTGTTGGACTACAACTCCCATCATCCTTGATAACTGCTAGCTAGGGATGATGGGAGTTGTAGTCCAACAAGCAGCTGGAAACCCTAGTTTGGCAAACACTGGACTAGAGAAACCTTTGGGTCCCTTCTGACTCTACAATGCGCCTACGATTCTGTGAGCTTCTGATCCTTGCCTCCGGCGAGCTTTTGTGTTTTGCAAGGATATCCTTATTGATGCAAAGCAGGAAAGCACACATTTGCCTTCCTGTTTGGACAAAAACAGCCGTGTCTAGTTTGGGACGAAGAAGGATCAAGTTCCTAATCGCTAGCCGAAAGGGGGAGATTGTTCCAAAAGCTGTTGCTGTCTCACTCACATGCACATCTGGTCTTAACACTAGAGGCCCAGTATAGCTCTCCAATGTGTCTATAATGGGCAACGTTTTCACTTCAAATGCCGTCGGTGCCATTCCAAATAAACGGGTGCCATTTGTGAGAATAATACCGTATTTTTCTCTCCATAAGGCACACCTGACCATAAGGCACACCTAGTTTTTAGAGGGGGACTTCAAGAAAAAAAATATTATTTGAAGGGAGCGCTGAGCAGGGCCTGAATGCATCCCAGGCTCTGCTCAGCGCTCCTTTTCATGAGCCACGTGGAACACGCGTGTGGGGCTTGCGGGCTTTTCTCCATGGAGGGAGAAGTGACGGGCTGCCCTTCTCCCTCCTCGAGAGCCTCCTCCACCCCCAAGAGCCACACACACACTCCGCGCGGCTCTTTAAAGGGAGCGCGGCTCTTGGGGGGCTTTTGCGGGAGGTGGGGAAAGTGAGAGAGCCTCACTCTGTCTCTTCCCGCAAAAGCCAGGGATAGCCGCGCGAAGCCTCTTCAGGGCAGCGGGATGAAGGCTCCCCGCTGCCCTGCGGAGGCTTCGCGGGCTGCCCAGAGCTGCTAAGGAGCTTGTCAGGGCTGGCGGAGGAACCCCGGGTTCCCACCCCCAGCCCCAAAGAACAGCTCAGGGAGCAGCGGACAGGCTGTGCTCAGGCTTCCCGCTGCTCCCAGAGCTTGTGGGGCTGGTGGGGGAAGCCTGAGTCGCCCCCCCCCCCAGGTACCACACATTCGCTCCATAAGAAGCACAGACATTTCCCCTTAGTTTTTAAGAGGAAAAAAGTGTGTCTTATGGAGCGAAAAATACGGTAATTTTTATAAACACAATCTCTTCATTGTGGACTTCCTTGGAGGTTTTTAAGCAGAGGTTGGATGGCCACCTGTCATTGATGCTTTAGTTGAGATTCCTGCATTGCAGCAGGGGGTTGGACTAAATGACCCTCGGGTTCCCTTCCAACTCTACGATTATGAGACTCAGGGGTGCCCAAACTTTTTTCAAAGAGGGCCAGATATTATGATGAAGTGAACATGTGTGAGGGCCGAACGAAGTTGTTGATTGAAGTGTACCCCAAAGTTTTGAGCTTTTTAAAAGGATTTTATCCCCAGGACATATACTGCCGCGGGGCCCAGATTAAATCGACCGGGGCCCAGATTAGGCCCCTGAAACGGACTGCTCTATACGATTCAAGCGTCAGTTGTGCCAAATTTTAAAGGACCTCAAATGAGGCCAGAATTTTAGCGTCACCCTCAAACATGCAAACTATAGATGCGGGAAAATGAGTCATTTTTATAGCTTCGTTTCCCAGGGCAGAACATGCTAAACGCGTTAGGACAGAAACTTGTTCAAGCAACTAAAAATAAAATAATTTAAGAGAGGTGATCAGAACTCTCACACGCCCTGTCTACATTCTGAAACTCACGTTCCCTAGCCTTGGGAGGAGTTTGGATGCAATGAAAACTCAAAGAGTCCCCATTCGAGGCTGCAAAGAGAGGATCGGAAAAGTTCACGTTGAAGCAAACCAGAGTTTCCCATTATGCCAGAACTTGGGAAACTGTGGTTTGCTTAAACTACGGTTGGCAAGAACAAGCCAGGGTAAAACCATGGTTCCTTATTCTGGTTTGTTGCGATGCCACAGACTTCACCAACTTCCAGGTGCTGTTAGACCCCAACTCCCAGCGGCCAGCATGTCCAATGGGCAGAGTGCTGGAGACCAACAACATCCAAAAGACCCCGTGTTGGGGGAAGCCTGGTTTAAAGAGACTGTTCTCCAAATTCAGACATCCCATGGGAGTGAGGTTTGCTTAAAAGTAGATCTGAAATATTCTAGTCTCCTCCTTGGAACCACGAAAGAGGAAGAGAGGGACGAATTAGAGCCTTAAGGCTTGTTTGTGTAGAAGGAAACCATATTTTCCTTGATACGCCCCCAAAGGACATTTGTGGACAATTAAAAAATATACTGGTGAGTCAGATAGCATGCAAGCAGCCTTACCGGAATTGGCATGAGCTTGTAGGTGTAGTGGAGGGGGAATAACAGTGAAATAGGAGCATGGGGGTGATCTACTGGACCACCAGGGTAATCGACAGATCTTCTTTGCTCTAAGTAAGTTATGGAGGTTTTTGGTTTTGACTGACAGGTTTAACCTGACAGCCTAGTACAGAAGAAGTCACAGTGTAAGGGAAAAAACCAGGCAGAGGCTGGGTACTTCTTTTCTTGAATGTGGTCCCTACTCCAGACTAGCCATTTAAACAATGAGTCTTCTCTGCAAGATGGTTGCCATTCTTTTCTTTTAAAAATTTTTTTATTTATACTTTTCAAATTTATACATTTCATTAATTTTACTATCATTTTAACATTTCAAAGTCTGGCTTCCCTCCTTCCCCCTCTTTCTGCGATTCCGTATTTTTGAATATCTTCTGCATATCCCAATTCATTTAATTTCCTCGTTTAACTACCTGCTTTAAATATAAACTCTTACGAAACTGCAGGGTATTACAATAATCCTGCCAATGATTTTGTCTGTTTGCAATTCATCTGTAAATATTCAAATAAACCATTTCCATTGTTTTAGCTTGGTTTATAAAAGAGTTTGTTAGCTTGGTTTCTTATTCCTCTGGTAAGTTTCGCCATTTCTGCACATTCCAGGACGACTGGCGTTCTGAATTAAAACCTGAAGGTTGCATTTCAGCAGGAAGAAGAGCTTTTCCTTAAAACTCAGAAGTGCTTTTGCAAGTTCCTGCATTGTAGGGGGGCTGGGCTACTAAAACCCTTGGAGATCCTTTCCAAGTCCACAAATCCAAGCTGCTCCCATGCAGCCAGAACATTTCATGGCTGAATCAGCCACAGATCTGCCTAGCAAAAGCCCAATATGCCAATCACTACTGACACCTTTTGTAGGCTCACTATTCAACGACCGTTTGCTGAGCCTTATAAAATAAAGAGTTATAGTAGGGACTGCAATACAGCATCTGCCTACATTTGGGGGATCTCTATGGGGGCATTAAGGGACGCGGGTGGCGCTGTGGGTTAAACCACAGAGCCTAGGACTTGTCGATCCGAAGGTCGGCGGTTCGAATCCCCGCAACAGAGTGACCTCCTGTTGCTCAGTCCTTGCTCATGCCAACCTAGCAGTTCGAAAGCACGTCAAGGTGCAAGTAGATAAATAGGTACCACTTCAGCGGGAAGGTAAACGGTGATTCCGTGCGCTGCTCTGGTTCGCCAGAAGCAGCTTAGTCATGTTGGCCACATGACCCGGAAGCTGTACGCCGGCTCCCTCGGCCAATAAAGCGAGATGAGTGCCACAACTCCAGAGTCGGCCATGACTGGACCTAATGGTCAGGGGTCCCTTTACCTTTACTATGGGGGCACTGGGTGCAGCAATGGTCACACTAAGCTGCATTACTTCAAAAGTCACCAAGCTAATGGAATATGCAGAAATGGTCAGACTGATAGGAAAGATCAGAAACCAGGAAGACCAAGTTCCCCTAAATGATCTCCACCCCTATCGTTCTGCCCGGACACTGAGGTCCAGCTTCAAGGGCCTTCTGGTGGTTCCCTTGCTGCGAGAAGTGAGGTTACAGGGAACCAGGCAGAGGGCCTTCTCGGTGGTGGCGCCTGCCCTGTGGAATGCCCTCCCATCAGCTGTCAAGGAAATAAGCAGCTATCCTATTTTTAAAAGAAATAAAAAATTCCTTCCAGTAGCACCTTAGAGCCCAACTAAGTTTGTAATTGGTTTGAGCTTTCGTGTGCATGCAGACTTCTTCAGATAGTTGAAGAAGATCTCTGAAGAAGTCTGCATGCACACGAAAGCTCATACCAGTAACAAACTTAGTTGGTCTCTAAGGTGCTACTGGAAGGAATTATTTTTTATTTTGGCTACCTACCTGTAACTAGAACTATTTTTAAAAGACATCTGAAGGCAGCCCTGTTTTGTATTGTTTTTAACACTCGATTGGCAGCTGCCCAGAGTGGCTGGGGAAACTCAGCCAGATGGGCGGGGTATAAATAAATAATAATAATAATAATAATAATAATAATAATAATAATAATTAGAATAACTTTTTAATATACTTAAAAGACCACTGTAGAACATTAAGATCATTGGCAGGGATAAAATGACACTTGTAATGTGAAATGAACTTTGGTTACTCTGATTATATAACGGATGGGTAACAGTAAAAGATGCAGGAAAAGGGAAAAAGATAACATTTTCCAAAATGGAACCCATGGAGGGAGGGGAGGAGGTCCGTAGGTTCGGGGGGGGGGGATTATGTTTCGGAATGGTTATAGTTATTATGTATAAAAGGTAACGGTACCCCTGCCTGTACGGGCCAGTCTTGACAGACTCTGGGGTTGTGCGCCCATCTCACTCAAGAGGCCAGGGTCCAGCGCTGTCCGCAGACACTTCCGGGTCACGTGGCCAGCGTGACAAAGCTGCATCTGGCGAGCCAGAGCCGCACACGGAAACGCCGTTTACCTTCCCGCTGGTAAGCGGTCCCTATTTATCTACTTGCACCCGGAGGTGCTTTCGAACTGCTAGGTTGGCAGGCGCTGGGACCGAGCAGCGGGAGCGCACCCCGCCGCAGGGATTCGAACCGCCGACCTTTCGATCAGCAAGTCCTAGGCGCTGAGGCTTTAACCCACAGCGCCACCTGCGTCCCTTAGTTATTATGTATAAATTCATGTAAAACCAATAAAAAATTATAAAAGCAAAACAAAACGTCACGACTGCTTTCAGGGTTCCACACCCCTGGGATTATATGTCACTGTCAAAAGCGCACACTAGGTGTTTGCCCCCGCTGCAGATGAATTAAGGGACAGCGAGGGGGGAAAGCGTCTAATATTTGCTGTGTAAATTTGGGGGTGGGGAGGAGGGAGCCGTACCTGCCCAGCAACCGCAGCAAAATAGCCGTATAAAGGGTCTTGCGCTTGGCCAGGAAAGGAAGGTCCGCCGGGGGCACTCCCATACTACAAATAAAAAAAATGGGAAGAAATTAAATCAAGGAATTTTCACCACCTGGCAGGCACGTTTACTGGAAAGCCGGCCCCGCAGCATTCCTTGGGAACGGCAGTCTCAATACACGCCAAACCTATTCTTAATCTCCGCGTTCGTAAAAGCAGTTCAGACAGGACAACAGCAAAACCTGTTGCAAGTTCGGGTCTGACAAACACCAAATTGCAGTTTTAAGTCGTCCGGCCAAAGGGCTGTTGTAAATTGCAAATTCAAGTCGCATTTCCCAAGGCACTTTGGATAATTCGGCGGCGGGGATGCTTGTGAACCAGGAAAACATATTGCACTTTTTCACGACCAAGGAGGGCACACTTTTGAACCATTCTTCAGGCTGCACCTGCAATCCTATACCCACTTACCTGGAGGTAAGCTTACTTAGGTAAAGGTAAAGGGACCCCTGACCATTAGGTCCAGTCATGGCCGATTCTGGGGTTGCGGCGCTCATCTCGCTTTATTGGCCGAAGGAGCCGGCGTACAGCTTCCGGGTCATGTGGCCAGCATGACTAAGCCGCTTCTGGCGAACCAGAGCAGCGCACGGAAACGCCGTTTACCTTCCCACTGGAGCGGTACCTATTTATCTAGTTGCACTGGTGTGCTTTCGAACTGCTAGGTTGGCAGGAGCAGGGACCGAGCAGCAGGAGCTCACCCCATCGTGGGGATTCGAACCGCCAACCTTCTGATCGGCAAGTCCTAGGCTCAGTAGTTTAACCCACAGCGCCACCCGCGTCCCTGTAAGCTTACTTACCCCCAGGTAAAAAGGTCTAGGATTGGACAGTTAGTTGCTCTTAATTCCTACTGAAACTGATGGGGCTCAGAGGCTGCAACTAACTCATCCCCTTCGACAGATCTCCCCATGAGGATTACAGCCGTACCTTGGTTCTTGAACGTCATCCGTTCCAGAAGTCCACTCAACTCCCAAAAACATTTGGAAACCAAAGCGCGGCTTCTGATTGGCTGCAGGAGCTTCATGCAGCCAATTGGAAGCCTTGTTGAATTTCAGCTTCCAAAGAACGTTGGCAAACAGGAACACTTACTACCGGGTTGGTGGCGTTCGGGAGCCAAAACGTACACGTACTAAGGCGTTTGTGAACCAAGGTACGACCATACATAGAAAGGCGAGCTTTAGTTCAATGTGTTTTCAATGGAACGCAAGCTGAAACCAGTCTGAGTCCAACAGCCCAAAGCCCTTCACACCACCTGCTTTCCAACATTAATTTTCTTCCATGGTCAAGTGCCCATAAAAAATATCAGGAGCACAGTTAGAAATTAGCCAGGCGCCAGGTGCGTTTTGCAACTGGTGCGGGTCCAATTGCAACCACGTGGAGAAATCTGGGTGACAAGTTGATGACGGACATCTCCACCTGGCTGGTCCCACCAGCTTTCTTAATCAGGTCAGCAGAAGAGCTAATTTATTGCATTTATCTCCCACCTTTATATCCAATGAATCCATGGTTCACCCCTCACCTCATCTAATCTGTACAACGGCCCTGTGAGGTAGGTGAAGAGGCTGTGACGGACTCCAAGGTCACCCAGTGAGCTTCAGGACCGAGTGGGGATTTGAACCCTGATCTCCCAGGTCCTAATCCGTCACTCTAACCACTACACCACACTTCCCTCCTGGAGTCCTTCTGCTATGGGGCAGCTCTACCAATTAAGTAGGTAAATCAATATGGGGAAAGCAAAATGTCACTTACAGCAGGATGTGACATATTTTTCTCAAAGCTCAAACTTTCATTTTGAATCATTTTATTTGATGCTTTATTGCGCTTTTAAAGTGCTGTGAGATTTTTTCCTATCCAATAAAATACATTGGCATAGAAATGAAATTAATAATAATAATAATAACAACAACAACAACAACAATACAGTGGTACCTCCGTTTATGAACACTGCTGATTACGAACTCCGCTAACCCAGTATATTTCCGAGCACACTTCAAAGTGTTGGTGCTGACCTTTAAAGCCCTAAACGGCCTTGGTCCAGTATACCTGAAGGAGCATCTCCACCCCCATCATTCTGCCCAGACACTGAAGTCCAGCTCCAAGGGCCTTCTGGCGGTTCCCTCCCTGCGAGAAGTGAGGTTATAGGGAACCAGGCAGAGGGCCTTCTCGGTGGTGGCGCCCGCCCTGTGGAACGCCCTCCCGTCAGATGTCAAGGAAATAAACAACTACAGTGGTCTGTTCTTAATCTGAAACTGTTCTTAACCTGAAACACCACTTTAGCTAATGGGGCCTCCTGCTGCCGCCGCGCAATTTCTGTTCTCATCCTGAAGCAAAATTCTTAACCCGAGGCATTATTTCTGGGTTAGCGGAGTCTGTAACCTGAAGCATATGTAACCCGAGGTACCACTATACCAGACTTTTAGAAGACATCTGAAGGCAGCCCTGTTTAGGGAAGCTTTTAATGTTTAACAGGTTATTGTATTTTAATATTCTGTTGGAAGCCACCCAGAGTGGCTGGGGAAACCTAGCAAGATGGGTGGGGTATAAATAAATTATTATTATTATTATTATTATTATTATTATTATTATTACCCAGAAGCAGCCGCTCCTGCCTGCGGACTTTGCCCCAGGATGCGAACAGAAATCGCGCACCAGAGGCGTGTGCGAGATCCCATTAGCGAAAGCGTGCCTCAGGATAAGAACGGTTTCAGCTTAAGAACGGACCTCCGGAACGAATTAAGTTCGTAACCAGAGGTACCACTGTAAAGCACATTGCAAGAAAAATAAAAGGTGCTTTGACGTTCTGTTGTGGCGACCGTAACCTAGTTTTAAAGTGCCATTTGACAATGAGCTTATATTTCTGAATTTCTAACACTGCAGAAGCTGATCTCTTTCTCTGAACAATGTCAGACTCTCCCTTTTGAAATGTCACTGAGCTTCTGCCGCACTTTCCCGTCAGTCTCTCCCGCCTCGCCCCATGCCCACCCGGGAAACAAAGAGAGGCGCACAATGCAAAATGTTTGCACATGGCCAGTCACAGGCCCACAAATTTCTAGAAGTGAGAAACACTGGAGTCGCTGGGCAGGGCCGTTTGACGTGGAAATGCCCTTGTTTGCAGAGAGCAAATATTCATTGAGCACGTGGTATAAGCACACACACCTCCATTAGTTTACAAAGGGTGTGGAAAAATCTCTGAAATGGGCGCAGCGGAAGATTCTCCTCCTATACAGGTTGGGGTTGGTGACTGGATCCTATGACCTGGGGATCAGGCGCAGAGTCCTGTGGCTTGGTGCGTATTCTGACTCAACATCTCCAGGATATCTGAAAACGCTTGACCTTTGACAGAGGATTAGAGCCGTACCTTGGTTCTCGAACATAATCCGTGCCTGAAGTCCGTTCGACTCCCGAAAACGTTCAGAAACCAAAGCGCAGGTTCCGATTGGCTGCAGGAGCTTCCTGCCTCATCGGACGTTCGGCTTCCAGAACACTTAATTCCGGGTTTGCGGCGTTCGGGAGCCAAAACGTACACCCACCAAGGTGTTCAAGAACCAAGGTATGACTGTACAGTCATACCTCAGGTTACGTCCGCTTCAGGTTGCGTTTTTTTCAGGTTGCGGACTCCCAAAACCCGGAAGTACCGGAACGGGTTACTTCCAGGTTTCGGCAGTCGCGCATGCGCAGAAGCACTAAATCGTGCTTTGCGCATGCGCAGAAGAACCAAATCGCAACCCGCAGACATGCACAGACACGGGTTGTGAACGCTGCAGGTTGTGAACATGCATCCCACACAGATCACATTCGCAAGCCGAGCATCCACTGTACATAGAAAGGCAAGCTTTAGTTCAATGTGTTTGACACAGGGTTGTCGATTAGTTTTAATATACCGTATTTTTCCGGGTATAACATGCCCCTGTGTATAAGACTATTTTGGGGGGCTAAAAATTGAGAAAACGGGGAGGAGATTGCCCCTGTATAAGACGACCCCAATTGTTTTACATTATTTTATCATTAAAAAAACTGAGTCTTACACACAGAAAAGTACGGTACTTTTTTAAAAAAAAACTGGATTTGTCATTTTGGCCATGAGAGAGGATCTTTCACCCAGCCCAAATCTATTTCAAAGTCCTCTCTCTCTCTCATCAAGTTATTTTTCTTGCTAATGGCTCCTGATCTAATTTCACTCTAATGTAACAACCAAGGGCCATTATCACTCCACATTTATTTTTTAATATCGAAGGTGCTGGAAAGTATTCTACTCAACCGCAGTTACAGTGTTTTCTTCTTGTTGTTGATCTGTACATCTTATCGAATGTTTAAAGCTGTCTTTTTTAAAAAACAAAACATATATAATCTGGATTAAAATAGATATGAATACCTGAACGTGAAGCCTGAAGGGAACGATGACAAATGTACAATATTTACAGGTTTTTGTGAGGCTTCATTTTAAATATCCAGCCTTTTAGAGAGGCTGATGATTCTACCGACCAAGCTTGGTGGTTTTCTTCTAGAAGGTAGATGAGGTTTTGCAATGCAGAGTTCAAGCGTCACCCAAGGGAGCAGAAAGGCAAATGGAAGCATCTATTTCTGTTCAAGAGCATCGTGGAAAACAAACATATTACGCCCGGTAATTATTCCGGCGGCAGAGTCTCAGATGAGCTTTTCCCGCTCCTTGCTTGGGGCTTTTTAGAGCCAAGCTGCAGAAGAGGCCATTTATCTTCCCTTTCCCCCCCAAAAGGAAGTGTGGCCTAGTGGTTTGAGTGTTTGACTTGAGCTCAGGGAGACGTGGATGAAGGTCCCCACGCAGCCACAAAAAGCTTGCTGGCGAACGTCACAGGCGAGCCACTGTCTCTCACTCGTCCACCAGCCTGTTTTGCAACCTGATCAGCAGGAAGCGGGTTCGAGTTCCGCTGCACGCGGAAGGTGGTGGGAAACAACCTTGATGCCTTGTGACAATTGCAGCGCAACCAGCTGGCTGCAGGCAGGCCCTGCCCTTTGGAGCTTTTGCAGCAGCCGCAACATCAAGAGCTCATCCTCAATGGTTGTGTGAACCGCCCTGCCCTGTGTCAAGGTCCAAAGCGCTCAGGGTGAGCCGTTATGTGGGCACCCTGCAACCATTTCCCCCTGGGAGCAAAACTATGTACAATAAAAATAATACATTAACGAGCTGACACTAATTGCCTTTCAAAATCTTCTCCCTTAGGCGCTGCCTCATTTTGTCTAACAGTAGAACTAGACCATGGGTAGGCAACCTAAGGCCCGGGGCCAGATGCGGCCCAATCGCCTTCTAAATCCGGCCTGCGGATGGTCCGGGAATCTGTGTGTTTTTACATGAGTAGAATGTGTGCTTTTATTTCAAATGCATCTCTGGGTTATTTGTGGATCTTGCCTGGTGTTTTTACATGAGCAGAATGTGTCCTTTTATTTAAAATGCATCTCTGGGTTATTTGTGGAGCCTGCCTGGTGTTTTCACATGAGTAGAATGTGTGCTTTTATTTCAAATGCATCTCTGGGTTATTTGTGGAGCCTGCCTGGTGTTTTCACATGAGTAGAATGTGTGCTTTTATTTAAAATGCATCTCTGGGTTATTTGTGGAGCCTGCCTGGTGTTTTTACATGAGCAGAATGTGTCCTTTTATTTAAAATGCATCTCTGGGTTATTTGTGGGGCATAGGAATTCGTTCATACTGTCTTCCTCCAAAATATAGTCCGGCCCCCCACAAGGTCTGAGGGACAGCGGACCAGCCCACAACTGAAAAAGGTTGCTGACCCCTGGGCTAGACCCAGAGCCATCCTACACAGACTTGCTTATGAGTAGACCACGGCGACACAGCGGGGCTTACTTGAGAGTTCACAGGACTTCTCCTGATGACAATTTAATTAAAGAAGCGACTTTTGATGGAGCCCTGGGTCTGTAGGAGCCAGGTCCTAGGGGCCCAGGGGTCTCTGGCCCCCAAATAAAATATTTAAGGGGGTTGCTCCCCCCCCAAAAAAGTTGATGGGCATGCACTAAATCAAATGATCGATTATGCAGGGCGGGGCTTCCCCCCGCCATATTTTATTCAAGGCTGGGTCCATCGACTGTGTCACTATTTATATTGATGGAGTAGTTTTCCTGCCAACATTTCAGCTTCATAGGACGGGCCCCAAATGCCTAACTTTATACAACTCCGTTGGGTCTCCCCCACCCTACAGGCTTCACTCAACTGCCCACTCCCTGAACGACAAGGCCCCAAACGTTGCAAACTTACAGGGAAGCAGGCAGAGGGCCTTCTCGGTAGTGGCGCCCACCCTGTGGAACACCCTCCCACTAGATGTCAAAGAGGACAACAACTACCATACTTTTAGAAGACATCTGAAGGCAGCCCTGTTTAGGGAAGCTTTTAATGTTTGCTGCATTACAGTATTTTAATATTTTGCTGAAAGCCACCCACAGTGGCTGGGGAAGCCCAGCCAGATGGCGGGGTATAAATAATAAAGAATTATCAATATCATTATTATTATTATGGAATCCAAGATGGATGGGAGTTTCTTGAAGGCCCAAATTGCAGACAATTCCAGGAAGAACAAAAAGTGGGAGGCATCTAAGGAAACCGGTGTGGCAGAGTAAAGAGGTTACAGGTGAGCTGAGAGTTAAGAAATGGAAGAACGGGGAAATCACAAAGATTATACACGAATAACTAATGGCTCCAGGGTGAAGGTCAGACTGGTGAAAGCTCAGAATGAGCCCAGGCTTGCAAGAGAGGTTAATAATAATAATAAACTAAGGGGACGCGGGTGGCGCTGTGGGTTAAACCACAGAACCTAGGACTTGCTGATCAGAAGGTTGGCGGTTCAAATCCCCGCGACGGGGAGAGCTCCCGTTGTTTGGTCCCAGCTCCTGCCAACCTAGCAATTCAAAGTCCAAGTAGATAAATAGGTACCACTCTGGCAGGAAGGTAAACGGCATTTCTGTGCGCTGCTCTGGTTTGCCAGAAGTGGCTTAGTCATGCTGGCCACATGACCTGGAAGCTGTACGCCGGCTCCCTCGGCCAATAAAGCGAGATGAGCGCTGCAACCCCAGAGTCGGTCAAGACTGGACCTAATGGTCAGGGGTCCCTTTACCTTTAGGCAAACTAAGGCCCATGAGCCAGATCCGGCCCCAATCGCCTTCTCAATCCAGCCCACATACAGTCTGGGAATCAGCGTGTTTTTACATGAGTAGAATGTGTCCTTTTATTTAAAATGCATCTCTGGGTTATTTGTGGGGCATAGGAATCCGTTCATTCCCCCCCAAAAAATATAGTCTGGCCCCCACAAGGTCTGAGGGCCCCCTGCTGAAAAAGTTTGCTGACCCCTGCTTTAGCATTTAAAGACGACTTTTAAAAAAACAACCACCCGCAAAATAAAGTGGTGTATCCATTTTTTAAGGAAATAAACAAGCAAAGGAGCCTGGATGGAACGCAGTGCGATGGTGGCATGTATTAAAACACAACATTACGCAACGTTGAAACATTTTAACCAGGAGGGGGAGATCCCTGCGAGGTCGACCACCCACCAGCCAACGATCCTTTCCCTCCCCTTGGCGCCCCCATCCTCGCTTCCCACCCCCATTTACGGACCAGTTCCCCCCCCCCCATTTAGCCCCCTCTCCCCAACCCCTGCGGGGGAGGGGGAGAGAAGAGCGGGGGAGGGGAAAGGGGGAAAGCGAAAGTGTGAAGAGGAAGAATGTGGGGAGGGGAGGCGCCCCCCAATGCTCTTCCCAGGCCTGCGGGCCGCGTGCACCGCGCTCCGAGGGCCGCCCTTGCTCCCCATCCGCCCCCTGGTCCATTCATTCCTGCATCCTTGCTCACCTGGCCCTGGTAATAGCCACCTCCGGCGCCGGGATGCCCAGGGTACGCCATGGCCGATGCGCTCCTCGCTGCTGCAAACCAACCCGACCTCGCCGGCTGCGCGCCTCCTCCTACTCTCCGGGGAGGTCCGGATCAAACCATTGGCGAGGGGGGGGAGCCAGGGGAGGGGGAGGGGTGTGGACAAAAGGGCTCTCTTTGGCGCCCCTCTGCAGGCGCTAGAAGGGTCGGGGTCTCCAAGGGGTCTCCAAAGGACTCGGGTGCCCCCCGCCCAGGCTCCGCAAAGGGGGGTGGGTGGGAATGATGGGAATGACTTTTGGAGGTTCCCCCCCTCCAGAAGTGGTACGAGCCGGACTTCCTCTTTCCCGGGGAGGAAAGGAAAATGGAAACTTTCCCTGCGCAAAGGCGAAAGTGTTTTGCAAAGCGCGCAGGGCGCTTTTGGCTCGCAGGGCGTTGCGGGTCTTTGTGGGGGGAATTGAAGGTTTTATTGGGGGTGGAAGAGGAGAAGGTTGCGTGCAAAATGCATGCATAAATATAAATACATAATAAACACACAATAGGTGGTCGCTTTCATATATATAATTGACTGTGCCCCCAAATACCCCAGTAATAAGATCATTAAGTTTGCAGATGACACAACGGTGGTTGGTTTAATCATGGCTGAAGAGGGGGAGGCGGCCTATAGGAAGGAAGTTGAGCAGTTTCTAAGAGGGGAGTGGTGCAGGAAAAACAACATACTCCTTAACATAAATAAAACAAAAGAGATTATTGTGGGCTTTAGGAAATGTAAATTGAATATTCAGCCACTCATTATTGAGGGGAAGTGCATGGAACAGGTCTCAGTGTTTCGATTTCTGGGAATGGAGTTGAGAGATGACCTAACCTGGGGAGAAAACAGCAAAGACCTGGTGAAGAGAGCACAGCAGAGGTTATATTTTCTGAGAATCCTCCGGGAAAATAATTTCTCAAAGGACCTGCTGATGGCATTTTACCATTGTACTGTGGAGAGCGTATTAACTTAAGGTCTCTGTGTGTGGTTTGGAAGCTGCACAGTCGGGAAAAACAATGCTGTCCAGGGTTGTCAAGACTGGGGAGAGAATAATTGGGTGCACTCTTCCCACCTTGGATCAAATCTACGCTTCCAGGTGTCACGAGAAAGCTGCAGAGATAGCAAAGGATAGTACGCACCCCGGAAATGATCTCTTTCAGCTTCTGCCTTGTGGAAGAAGGTCCAGGGTTATAAAGGCCAGGACTAGCTGCCTGAGAAACAGTTTCTACGCAAATGCAATTCTGGTTCTAAACGCAGCATAAGGGGTCTCTATAGTATATTGTATTTTAAAAATGCAGAAGACCCAGTGGATCAGTTCATTCGCTAGTCAGTTCATGCATACGTTCATGTTTTACCAATTGTACTGGCTCCCGGTAGAGTATAGGGTCAGGTTCAAGGTGCTGCTTAGTCTTGACCTTTAAAGCCCTTTGTGGCTTAGGGCCTTAGTTTAGAGGTCCCAGGCCCTAAGGAAGTCAGACTATCCTCCACCAGGGCCAGGGCCTTCTCAGTGATGGCTCCGACCTGGTGGAATGCTCTGTCCCATGAGACCAGGGCCCTGCAGGATTTAACTTCCTTCCGCAGGGCCTGTAAGACAGAGCTATTCCGCCTGGCTTTCAATTTGAAGTTAGCCTGATCTTTTATTCCCCTTCCTTCCCTCCAACTCCCCTTTTTATGAAGATTACCCGCTCTGGGATCCCACAGCTAATTCTCCCCTGGTCTCCACACTGGCCCAAAAAGGACTAATTTAGCCAGCTAGCCCTGGTGATCATCTAATGTTTATTGGATGGCTTTCCCCCCTAAATTGATTTTTGAATTCTGCATTTATTGTTATTCTCGTTTTATACTGTATTTTATGCTGGTTTTTGTTGTATCATTTAAGTGTTTTAAATTTGTTGTTAGTCGCCCTGAGCCCGGTTTTCTGAACCAGGAAGGGCAGGGTATAAATAACAATTTATTATAATATTATTATTGTGTAGCCTCTGGGGAAATTAGTAAATTTCTGGGTTGGGTCCTGATTTTATTTCCTTAATTGGCTCACTAACCAACCTGCCTGCACTACAACAGGAGTTGCTTAGTAACAGAGAAGCGTTGCTTTATTGTGTTACAGAGTTTATGATACAGTTAGCAACAAGGCGACAATAAAACAATCTTAAAAGCGGCTGCACACTTTTTTCTCCTGGAGAGCTGTTGTGTACCGAACCCACAACCTTCAAAATGACAAATTATATTTGTCAGGTTTAAGCTAAGCAAACCACCCCTCTGCTTTGCAAATGGGTTGGACTCTCTTTCGTAAAAGGATGGCATGTTTTGTCAAACAGCAGGTAATCCTGTACCTGTTTACTCAGAAGTAAGCCCCGCTATGCTCCAACGGTTCAGAGGAGGGTGTTGTGTAGGAATGGGCAGTTTGTGATCCTGCAGGTGCTAGAATCATAGAATTGTAGAGATGGAAGGCAACCTGTTATGTACTGAGTTGAATAGGATCCAAAATGCAGCTGTCTGATTGGCCGTAGAACAATAGGATTCAGAATGCAGCAGTCTGATTGGTCCCAGAACAAGAGGATCCAGAATGCAGCAGTCTGATTGGTCCCAGAACGATAGGATTCAGAATGCAGCAGTCTGATTGGTCCGCAGGAGCCACCCAATCCAACTCCAGGTGAAAGTGTATCCGCAACCTGATTGGCCTACAGGAGAATTCCGGAATTAGCCAATCCCGTGGGACCCATTGTGTAAATAATGTTTATAAAGCAGACATTTTGGGGGAACTTCCATTCCTCACTACTGTGAGCTGAATAATGAGCATGAAATCCACACTCGACTCCGAGTATATTTCACACCCTGAAGGTCATTTAGTCCCAACCCCCTGCAATCTTCTTTTTCTTCAGCGATTCCTTGTAGCCGACTAATATTGTCTTCCATAAACACGGTTTTAACAATGAGTCCGTAAGTGACTGTGGAGGCCCATTCTGGATCCACACGTCCTTCCACTCTGGGGACAAAATGGTTTATGGCCTTCTAGGGGGACAGTGGATATGATTTTCACTGCTCAACAGCTTCAAGAAAAATGCAGAGAGCAAAACCAACCCCTGTACAGTGGTACCTTGGGTTACATACACTTCAGGTTAAGAACTTTGGGTTACATACGCTTCAGGTTAACCCAGAAATAGTGCTTCAGGTTAAGAACTTTGCTTCAGGATGAGAACAGAAATCGTGCTCTGGCGGCACAGCAGCAGCAGGAGGCCCTATTAGCTAAAGTGGTGCTTCAGGTTAAGAACAGTTTCAGGTTAAGAACGGACCTCCGGAACGAATTAAGTACTTAACCCGAGGTACCACTGTATATATACCACTGACCTGACTAAGGCTTTTGACACTGTAAATCAGGGGTCAGCAAACTTACCGCGCCTCGGGCCGGTGTCTCCAGCGCCAATCGCGTGGCGGGCTGGAGGGCGGGGGAGCGCGTGCCCATACGCATTACCATTATTATTATTATTATTATTATTATTATTATTATTATTATTGTTATTACAACCATCCAACAGTTTGACTTCACCTCCAAAGGAACACTGTCTCCCGAGATAGATGGTTGCCAACCATTATATGTATTAGGGTTAGGCGGTTGCACTCATATCCTCCAGCAGTTCCTGGGAACAGGGTGCGGCCTCGCACCTTGCCCTTCGTCCTGCCAGCCCCTTGAGGGTCTTCCCATCCCTTTTCTCAGAAAAATCTCCCATTACAGACTCCCTTCACTGCAGATGGTGACAGCAGTCACGAAATTAAAAGACGCCTGCTTCTTGGGAGAAAAGCAATGACAAACCTAGACAGCATCTTAAAAAGCAGAGACATCACCTTGCCGACAAAGGTCCGTATAGTTAAAGCTCTGGTTTTCCCAGTAGTGATGTATGGAAGTGAGAGCTGGACCATCAAGAAGGCTGATCGCCGAATAATGGATGCTTTTGAATTCTGGTGCTGGAGGAGACTCTTGAGAGTCCCATGGACTGCAAGAAGATCCAACCTCTCCATTCTGAAGGAAATCAGCCCTGAGTGCTCACTGGAAGGACAGATCCTGAAGCTGAGACTCCAATACTTTGGCCACCTCATGAGAAGAGAAGACTCCCTGGAAAAGACCCTGATGTTGGGAAAGATGGAGGGCACAAGGAGAAGGGGACGACAGAGGACGAGATGGTGGGACAGTGTTCTCGAAGCTACCAGCATGAGTTTGACCAAACTGCGGGAGGCAGTGGAAGACAGGAGTGCCTGGCGTGCTCTGGTCCAGGGGGTCACGAAGAGGCGGACACGACTAAACAACAACAATACACACTCCCTGCCAAACCCATTTCCTGGGACCTGGGATTTATCAGGAACTTCAGCTGTTCCTTATTTGGATCATCATCTCCCAACCTGCCTCCACCAGCCAAGGCCCTGATCCTGAATCCATGCAGGAGGGAAGCTCAGGAGAGCAGAGGAGTCCTTCGCGAATCCTTCGCACTGCCATTTAGGTCAGGAAAAGAAACATGCAGTCACTTACTGTGTTATCCTTCGGTGGGAGCTGCATACCTGAGCTTTTTGATAGGGAAGGAGTTTCAACTGCTCACACCTATAGAAAGAATTTAGAGGGAGGAAAAATAAAATTTATAGTGCAATAGCTTGATTTTAAATATTTAAGAGAGTTCCTACGTCTCCCCTAAGTATCATTTATTTCTGTTTTAAAAATAGCATCTCACCTGTGCACTGTGTCAGCCTGCTTCCTAGTGACTGAATGGACTGGGCTGTATACCATAAATAATCACCTTGGTGAAATAAAAACCAAGCTGTAGAGTCAATTGTAAACATTTGTTTTTCCCCAGGTAAGACCAGAAAGCTTCTAATGTTATATATTAGTCATACTTCTCCCCCCTTTGGAACTGGGTGCAAGAAATCACACTTGAGTTTTCATATTATAATCACAGCTTGTCCAATTCACCAGTAAGTTGGCTCTGGCTGGCTTCAGGAGCTGCTCGCTGCCATGGCGCCCGCCATTTTGCCTCGCCAGTGTGGTGTAGTGGTTAAGAGCGGTGGACTCGTAATCTGGGGAACCGGGTTCGCTTCCCCGCTCCTCCACATGCAGCTGCTGGGTGACCTTGGGACAGTCACACTTCTCTGAAGTCTCTCAGCCTCACTCACCTCACAGAGTGTTTGTTGTGGGGGAGGAAGGGAAAGGAGAATGATAGCCACTTTGAGACTCCTTAGGGTAGTGATAAAGCAGGATATCAAATCCAAACTCTTCTTCTCTTCTTCTTCTTCGCCGGAAATCCCCATATGATATGTCTTGTGCCGTTGAACCAATCATGCAACATTCCTGCTAATAAAGCTACAACACTTAAAATGTAAATCCGGGGACATTAAATGAAATCTGGGGACATTCCGGGGACCGATTTTATCAGGCGATGGATTTGTAAATCTGGGGACTGTCCCCGGGAAATGGGGACATCTGGTAACCACAAACAAGACCCCCCCTCTCAACCTCACTGATGGGGTCCAAAGGAAAGCAGAGCGAGATGTTTGGCACCAGCTGGGCTGAGGGAGTTGCCAGAAAGAGGAAACCACTCTAGGTTTGTGTAGGGTTTACTCCCTAGCCTTTTCTTCTCCCAATTATGTCCTGCAAGGCTGTGTAGGTTCAGGATGAGAGTTTTCCTTCTCCTAGGTGGGCTCCTTTCCCAGGTGGACGGGCCCTACCTGCTTCTCACGTCTCTCTACACCATGTGCAGAAACTGCTTTCTGGACCATTGGTCTCGTCCGCTTGATCCTAAATGGTGGATATGAGCAGCATATCAACTTTTATAATATATAACTATGTATATACATGATCAGGGACATGGGTGGTGCTGTGGGTTAAAACACAGAGCCCAGGGCTTGCTGATCAGAAGGTCGGTGGTTCGAATCCCCACGATGGGGTTGCTCAGTCCCTGCTCCTGCCCACCTAGCAGTTCAAAAGCATGTCAAAGTGCAAGTAGATAAATAGGTACCACTCCGGCGGGAAGGTAAACGGTGTTTCCGTGCGCTGCTCTGGTTCGCTAGAAGTGGCTTAGTCCTGCTGGCCACATGACCCAGAAGCTGTACGCCAGCTCCCTCGGACAATAAAGCGAGATGAGCGCCGCAACCCCAGAGTCGGCCACAACTGGTCCTAATGGTCAGGGGTCCCTTTATATGCATGATCAGATTAGTAATTCTTCTGAACAATGCTGGGTAGAAACTGCAGGGGAGAGGACTCTTGAGCTCAGGTCCGTGCTTCACACGGGTACCAGCTTAGCCACGATGAGGGCTGATCCACCATGTTCCTGTCCGTTTGCATTCCTTGGTGCAGAGAGTAAAGGTAAAGGACCCCTGGATGGTTAAGTCCAGTCAAAGGCAACTCTGGGGTTGCGGGGCTCATCTCGCTTTCAGGCCGAGGGAGCCGGTGTTCGTTCACAGACAGCTTTCCAGGTCATGTGGCCAGCAGGACTAAACCACTTCTGGCTCAACAGAACACTGTGACGGAAACCAGAGTGCACGGAAATGCCCTTTACCTTCCCACCACAGTGGTACCATTTTGTCTACTTGCACTGGTGTTATTTCAAACTGCTAGGTTGGCAGGAGCTGGGACCGAGCAACGGGAGCTCACTCCGTCACGGGGATTCGAACTGCCGACCTTCTGATCAGCAAGCCCAAGAAGCTTGATCTGATGTGTAGAGATTTTTCCTATTCTGCTTAACTCGAGAGGGTTATGGAAGCTTCTCTGTGTGAAAAAACAAGCAGATGATTCATGTTGTTTGTGTTATTCCTTCAGAGAGTACAGCTGGTGTGAACTGGTTCTGTTATCTCTTCTGTCAAGGTCAGGCAGACTATAATAATAAGGCCAGAAGATGCCTGGGTTTCACTCTTTTCTATCTCTCTTTCTTTCTCGTGTGGTGTTCTGTACATAGTATGCTTACCGTTAAGGTTTTAGACTTATAATAAGTCATTTTAAGTTTAAGTTAAGTCTGCTGCAACTGGATTTCTTACGGACAGGGCCAATCCTGAATGTATTGGATTTGTGACCATTATGCTCCTTTGCCTTCAGTAGCAGTAAAGCTCTGCTGGATCAAATATTCATCGCCTCTGGTCTATTTTTTTGGAATCCTGCAACAGGTTTAAGTCTTTACTCTGCTAACGATACGTTGGAATCTGCTCTGGATCAATACTGAGTAGAATTCCACGACAGGCACAGAAACTCACACCCTCCCTCTCTATATCTGCCCGCCAGGCTGCTATTAAACAACACGTTTTTGTGATTTATTTTCAGGTGTAAGCTTCTTGTTAGCAACCCTTTTGGGTGGGAGGACGGCTTCACAGGATTTCCACCTTACTCTGCCCTACTCAAGAGTTCAGGTGGAGTGTAGCGTTCGGTTCTGGGGAATGCACTTTGAGACGCGAAGGAGAACGGTAAAGAGAAAGGGAGATAGCCAGCGATACTGAGTCCAAGATATGAGCCCTGCTGCAACTGGATTTCTTATGGACAGGGCGAATCCTGAATATATTGGATTTGTGACCATTATGCTCATCTGCCTTCAACAGCAGTAAAGCTCTGCTGGATGAAATATTATTGCCTCTGGTCTATTTTTTGGGAATCCTGCAACGTGTTTAAGTTTTTACTCTGCTAACTATACGTGACAGCAGTCACGAAATTAACATGACAGCATCTTAAAAAGCAGAGACATCACCTTGCCAACAAAGGTCCGTATAGTTAAAGCTCTGGTTTTCCCAGTAGTGCTGTATAAAGTGAGAGCTGGACCATAAAGAAGGCTGATCGCCGAAGAAGGGATGCTTTTGAAATATGGTGCTGGAGGAGACTCTTGAGAGTCCCATGGACTGCAAGAAGATCAAACCTCTCCATTCTGAAGGAAATCAGCCCTGAGTGCTCACTGGAAGGACAGATCCTGAAGCTGAGGCTCCAAGACTTTGGCCACCTCATGAGAAGAGAAGACTCCCTGGAACAGACCCTGATGTTGGGAAAGATGGAGGGCACAAGGAGAAGGGGACGACAGAGGACGAGATGGTTGGACAGTGTTCTCGAAGCTACCAGCATGAGTTTGACCAAACTGTGGGAGGCAGTGGAAGACAGGAGTGCCTGGTGTGCTCTGGTCCAGGGGGTCACGAAGAGGCGGACATGACTAAACAACTAAACAACTATACATTGCGTTCTGCTCTGATGAATATTGAGTAGAATTCCATGGCAGTTCCATGTTCCTGGTGCCATTCCTGCTCACTCTATATTATCTGAAAGAAGGCAAACAATCCACGCCACCTCCCTAGTTGAGAGCACGAAAACAGTGAATTTTAATTTTAGGCATGTGGACCGTCTGTTTGTCCACTAGATGGCAATAGGAGGTTGTTTTCTGTAAGCCTTCCTCTAGCAGCGGGTTTTCAATCTGTAGCTCCCCAGATGTTGTTGGACTACAACTCCCATCATCCCTGAGCTCTGGCCTTGCTAGCTAGGGGTGATGGGAGTTGTAGTCTAACAACATCTGGGGACCACAGGTTGAGAAAGGCTGCTCTATAGCTAGGTACGAGGAATATACTGTACTAAGAAACAATGCCAGATTTACGCAGAAGCTCAACAAGCTATAGCTTAGGGCCCCACTCTCTTGGGAGCCCCCCCAAAAATAAAGGGAAACCCCCCCCTGGATGTACATTTCCAAAATATAAGATAAAAAACAAATAAAATAAAACCTACATACAGCAACAGTGTTTTGTTATGTGCAAATGGCTTTAGATACCTATGAGGTCCATAAATTAGCATATAGCATATATTCAACACAAAAAAAAGTGACAATTTGATGTTGACAAAAGACAGCTGGACATATAAAGGGCCCCATTACCTTCAGTAGCTTAGGGCCTCATCAAACCTAAATCCAGCCCTGCTAAGAAATAAATTTGTGTTTTTTTCTTATGGTGAATAAACAGTGCAGGAATTCAATGAATAGGTGAAACAGCATTTAGTGTGCACTGAATTCTGGTGCTGGAGGAGACTCTTGAGAGGCCCATGGACTGCAAGAAGATCAAACCTATCCATCCTTAAGGAAATCAGCCCTGAGTGCTCACTGGAAGGACAGATCCTGAAGCTGAGGGTCCAAGACTTTGGCCACCTCATGAGAAGAGAAGACTCCCTGGAAAAGACCCTGATGCTGGGAAAGATGGAGGCCACAAGGAGAAGGGGACGGCAGAGGACAAGATGGTTAGACAGTGTTCTCGAAGTGACCAGCATGAGTTTGACTAAACTGCGGGAGGCAGTGGAAGACAGGAGTGCCTGGCGTGCTCTGGTCCAGGGGGTCACGAAGAGGCGGATATGACTAAACGACTAAACAACAATCTATGGCTATATCCCCCTTATCTATGGCTCTATCACCTTTCTGTTTCCAGCGAAACCGGACTTTGAGAAGTGTTGCATATAGCACTGGGTGGGTGGTAGATACATTTAAAGGCTGTTCTCATTTGTTAAATCTGCATAGATTTGCGCATAAAAAAAGATAGGGCCAAAGAAGAAAAACATAGGTTGGTGGTGAGATAAGATTTATTCAGAGCAGACCCGCTAAAATCAATGAGCGTGGCTAAGTTGGGGGCCATCAAACTCAATGGGTCTACTCCAGAGTAGCGCTCAGCTGAATACCACCCAGGCATCCTTTCGACTTGGATCCAAAGATGCTATTGTGCAAATGGAAAGTACCGTATATTGACTACTGCAAAGTGTTGTCTCCCCAACATTTCCACTGACCACTCTCCCCTGCTGCAGGCTTCACACAGAATCATAGATTTGTAGAATTTGAAGGGACCTCAGGGGGCATTGCTTACATACCTCCAAGGAAGAAGGGTCCACAACCTTCCTGCCTGCCTGCCTGCCTTCCTGCCTTCCTTCCTTTTTATTTTATTAATTTCAATGCGAAATTACAGCAAAAATTACAAACACTGAATCGAAAATAATACTATACAAACAATAAAGAAAAACAGAACACAAAAACAAAAGAAAATAGAAAAAGAAAAAGCACACATCTACAAATAAAACCATATCTTCATTCTAATCTAGTCATTACATACATATACACGTATTGAATTCCTTCCTTTGTTCCACCAAGTCGGGGCCAGTACTGAAAAGGCCCTGGCCCTAGTGGAGACCAATCTAACCACCTTGCGACTTGGGACCTCCAAAATGTATATGATGAAGTATATGATGAGTACATTGTGCACTGGCAGAAGGAGTTTTTTTTGTGTTTTTTAAGCCAGCACCACGGCAGAAAAAAATAATAATCAGGGCAGCTCTTGATTCCCACACAAATTGCTCTCTCCGCAATTACTGCTAATGAGAGTCTTCCCCAGGCCCTCCGGATAAAATGCTGTGCTCAGAGCGCCTGCCAAACCGCATGTGATGCAAGAGGTGGCAGGAGATTCTCTGCACCAGCACATAGCTAATAAAATGTTGGTGGCTTAGGTCAGGGAAACAGTGGTAAGGAAGGAGCCATAGCTGTCAAGCGTCCCTTATTTGGCGGGACAATCCCTTATCCCAGCGCCATGTCCCACTGCTGTCCCTTATTGATGATGTCCCTTAAATAAGGTAATTGGGCCCTTTCTATGTCCAGCTGTCCTTTGCCAACAACAATTTGTTGCTGGTTTTTTTTTGTGTTGAATATATGCTATATGGTAATTTATGGACCTAATAGGTATCTCAAGCCATTTGCACGCAGTAAAATATGTATTTTATCAAAGTAATTGTTGATCCCTTATTTTGGCTGCTGATCCCTTATTTTCGAGGCTGCTGGTCCCTTATTTTCAAATCTGTAAGGTGACAGCTGTGGAAGGAGCAGGTGCCATACAGTGAGTTATGAACGTTAAGAAGAGCCAGCCGGATTAGGGGGAGAGGCTGTGAGGGGAGAGACTCCATCAGGCAAGGCCTCCGTCCACCTGCCTTGCTCTACCCTCTGCTTCTCAATGTGTCCTGTATTGTTTTATGTACTGTGGCTTGCCGTTATTTTATTGATTATAGTTTAGATATTATTGTAACTGCTGAGTGGATTTCTGTTTAACTTTTATATGTTGATATTATCATTTTATACTATTCTAATTGATTGTTGAATGTTACTTTATTGATGTGGGCTGCCTATTTTAAAGTTATGTTTTATTATCACATTTTCGTATTGCATTAGATTGTTATAAGATGTACATTTTTTGTTTCTTCAGCTTGTAAACCACCTTAAGTAGTGTAAGAAAGAAAGGCTGAATACAAAATGATGATGATGATGATGATGATGATTAGGCCAATCTAGTCCAGCATCCTTTTCTACTGGCCATGGTGGGGGGCAAGACAACAACAACAAACAAACAAACAAACAAACAAACAAATTTATTACTTATACCCCGCCCATCTGGCTGGGCCTCCCCAGCCACTCTGGATGGCTTCCAACAGGATATTAAAAACACACTAAGACATCAAACATTAAAAGCTTCCCTAAACAGGGCTGCCTTCAGACGTCTTCTAAAAGTCAGATAGTTGTTTATCTCCTCGACATCTGATGGGAGGGTGTTCCACCGGGCGGGTGCCACCACCGAGAAGGCCCTCTGCCTGGTTCCCTGTAATTAGGCTTGTCGCAGGGAGGGAACCGCCAGAAGGCCCTCGGTGCTGGACCTCAGCATCCGGGCAGAATGATGGGGGTGGAGAAGCTCCTTCAGGTATACTAGACCGAGGCAGTTTAGGGCTTTAGAGGTGTTTGAACACTTTGAATTGTGCTTGGAAATGTACTGGGAGCCAATGTAGGTCTTTCAGGACTGGTGTTATATGGTCTTGGTGGCCACTCCCAGTCACCAGTCTAGCTGCCACATTCTGGATTAATTGGGGCTTATCAACCTGGGAAGGTAGCCCACCTAGGTTAAGGTAAAGGTAAAGGGACCCCTGACCATTAGGTCCAGTCGTGACCGAGTCTGGGGTTGCGGCGCTCATCTCGCTTTATTGGCCGAGGGAGTCGGCGTACAGCTTCCGGGTCATGTGGCCAGCATGACTAAGCCGCTTCTGGTGAACCAGAGCAGCGCACGGAAACACCGTTTAGCTTCCCGCCGGAGCAGTACCTATTGATCTACTTGCACTTTAGTCATGCTGGCCACATGACCTGGAAGCTGTACGCCGGCTCCCTCGGCCAATAAAGCGAGATGAGCGCCACAACCCCAGAGTCGGCCACGACTGGACCTAACGGTCAGGGGTCCCTTTACCTTTTACCTACAGTGGGCCTGTATCTACAGCTGCCCCCCTGACATCTTGGGTGTGCATATGCCCCCATTAGGGATACCACGATGTATCTTTGAATGTTGTTTTGCTCTGAGATCATCTATTCAGATCCACTCTTCAACGGGAGGGGAAAAGCAAACAAAGAAAGCAGCTTCTTTTGCTGACAGTTCGGCAATAAGGCACTTCCCGTTTCTGATCTTCGCGAACAGGCAAGAGCATGTTAAGCTTCCACAGGGTTTCTTGTGAAATCCAATATGCTGAGATCAGCCTGTCCTTCACAACCTGGATCCGGTTACTTCAGACAATCCCTCCCTCCCGATTTCTCATTATTAGTCAGCTCAGACAACAGCCAGCCAGCCAGCCTCCTCTAGCGACACCTGGGCCGCCGGCCAGCATTATAAATATGAAAGAGACAGGTGGGAAGAAAAGTTATGAGAGTTTTGTGGTTAAGAGATTTGTGCTCATAGAGATGGGAGACACAGAGGCATACCAACAAACGAACGTGTTTGCATTAGGGGATGTCCTGAAGCAGAGGACCTTATGCATCATATCTTGGGCTGCCCCTTATATAATGAAGCAGGAGAACGATTTTTAGCACCTATAACGACAAGGTCCCCTGGCCAGAACCCCTCTGACATGATTTTATATTTCCTCGCAGACATAGATAAGTATGTGACCTGGCGTGTAGCACTCTTTGCAACAGCCGCTAGGAAAATTATATAGCCAAGATAGCCACCAAATGTAAAGGAGATGAATTTATTTGACCCTATCTACATCAAGCTATATTATGTCTTTATCATCAAACTCCGGATATAATTGCACGTTGTATTAATTAACATTAGATTAGTGACCATGTGGTGATTTTAGCCTATACAGTGGTACCTCGGGTTACAGATGCTTCAGGTTACAGGCTTCCGCTAACTCAGAAAAGTACCTCGGGTTAAGAACTTAGCTTCAGGATAAGAACAGAAATCATGCTCCGGCGGCACAGTGGCAGTGGGAGGCCCCATTAGCTGAAGTGGTGCTTCAGGTTAAGAACAGTTTCAGGTTAAGAACGGACCACCAGAACGAATAGTTATTAACCCAAGGTACCACTGTAATATCTATTTAATGTCTTAACCTGTATATTAAGGTACTTTTATAGCTCTGTTTAGAGTAGGGAATGTCTTGATAATATAACTGTTTTAAGTTTTTTTGTATTAATCCAGCAAATTTCCTTTTAATTGTGAATGGTTCTGTGTACATTACGGCAGCCTTTGGCTATGTGCAATAAAATTGACTGACTGACTGACTGACAGCCCAAGCACAAGAGCCCTCTGCCCTCCTGCAGTTAAACTGGGATTCAGGATACTGTCTCTGCCCTTTGGAGACAGAGCAAAGTCATCCTGGCAAGCAGGCATCAGTTGCCATCTCCATGAATTTTTCTAACTCTCTTCTAAAGCCATCCAGGTGGATTTCCATCACTGCCTCCTGGGCGCAGTTAATGTCGGAAATCAAGCCCCTATCAGGAGAAACTGGCAACTCTCCCAGGCACCCTGCATGATTCCGTTGACCTCCCTGGCTGCATTCCCCAGCAAGATCCAGGCGAGGTCTCGATAGGTGATTCTTCTCAAACGTGGGAAGAACACCCCCCCTCTTCCCTGCCCCCCGGCAGGGGAAAGAGATAGACAGAAATGTATTTACATGCCTTTATTTCTGTCTTTGCAGTGTTACGAAAAACATGACTGCTCTCCTCAAGCTCCAGCAGTCTTGTGACAAACACTTCCTGCACTTCCTGGACAGGAACAAACGGAAGAGCTCATATTACACTCTGAGCTAATTCCGGTGCTTCGCACTGTGGATTGACTGTCCCTCTGTTTCCCACGGGCAGTCCCAACATTCCCATTATGTTTTGCTTTCAAGCTAGCAGTTTGCTGCTGCATTGCTTCTATATCGTAACAGTTTATTCCATAGCTTCTCTGTCCTGTGTGTTCATTTTATCTGCCCTGAGTGCTGCAGTTTCATTAAAATTATGAGTCACCTGGTGTCAGGTGATTGATAGGTGGACAGCCCTGCCCTGTCAAATCTGGGGAGATGAAGATCTGGCCTATTGTCCGGAAAGAAATGCCTCAATCTTGTTTGCAGCCCTAGACATCATCATAATTTATTACTTATACCCCGCCCATCAGGCAGGGTCTCCCCAGGCACTCTGGGCGGCTTCCAACAGGATATTAAAAACACACTAAGACATCAAACATTAAAAATGTCCCAGAACAGGGCTGCCTTCAGATGTCTTCTAAAAGTCAGACAGTTGTTTATTTCCTTGACATCTGATGGGAGGGCGTTCCACAGGGCGGGCGCCACCACTGAGAAGGCCCTCTGCCTGGTTCCCTGTAACCTTGCTTCTTGCAGGGAGGAAACCACCAGAAGGCCGTCAGAGCTGGACCTCAGTGTCCGGGCAAAACGATGGGGGTGGAGACGCTCCTTCAGGTATACTGGACCAAGGCCATTTAGGGCTTTTAAGATCAGCACCAACACTTGGAATTGTGCTTGGAAACGTACTAGGCTCTCACTTGTGGGCTGCCTCAGGGTTCTGTCCTCTCTCCCATGCTTTTTAATATCTATATGAAGCTGCTGGGAGAGATCATCAGGGGGTTTGGGCTGGGTGTTCATCAGTATGCAGATGACACCCAGCTCTACCTCTCTTTTAAATCAGAACCAGTGAAGGCGGTGAAGGTCCTGTGAGTGCCTGGAGGCAGTTGGAGGATGGATGGCGGCTCACAGATTGAGGTTGAATCCTGACAAGACAGAAGTAGTTTTTGGGGGACAGGGGGCGGGCTGGTGTGGAGGACTCCCTGGTCCTGAATGGGGTAAGTGTGCCCCTAAAGGACCAGGTGCGCAGCCTGGGAGTCATTTTGGACTCACAGCTGTTCATAGAGGCGCAGGTTAATTCTGTGTCCAGGGCGGCTGTCTACCAGCTCCATCTGGTATTCAGGATGAGACCCTCCCTGCCCACAGACTATCTTGCAGGTGACCCTTTGAAGGTGACCCGGAAAGTGCAATTAATCCAGACTGGTGACTGGAAGTGGCTGCCGAGACCATATAACACTGGTCCTGAGAGATCTTCATTGGCTCCCAGTACGTTTCCGAGCACAATTCAAAGTGTTGGTGCTGACCTTAAAGCCCTAAACAGCCTCAAAGGCCCAGTAGACCTGAAGGAGCATCTCCACCTCCGTCATTCTGCCCGGACACTGAGGTCCAGCGCTGAGGGCCTTCTGGTGGTTCCCTCACTGTGAGAACTGATGTTACAGGGAACCACGCAGAGGGCCTTCTCGGTGGTGGCGCCCGCCCTGTGGAACGCCCTCCCTTCAGATGTGAAGGAAATAAGCAGCTATCTTATCTTTAAAAGACATCTGAAGGCAGCCCTATTTAGGAAAGTTTTTAATATTTAATGGTGTATTGTTTTTAACACTTGATTGGGAGCTGCCCAGAGTGGCTGGGGAAACTCAGCCAGATGAGTGGGGATAAATAATAAATTATTATTATTATATTATTATTATTATTGGAATGCTAAAGTAGGGAGTCAAGAGATAAAAGGAACAACTGGCAAGTTTGGCCTTGGAGATCAAAACGAAGCAGGGCAAAGGCTAATAGAGTTCTGCCAAGAGAACAAGTTGGTCATCACAAACACGCTTTTCCAACAACACAAGAGACGACTCTACACATGGACATCACCAGATGGGCAGCATCGAAATCAGATTGATTATATTCTCTGCAGCCAAAGATGGAGAAGCTCTATACAGTCAGCAAAAACAAGACCTGGAGCTGACTGTGGCTCAGATCATCAGCTTCTTATAGCAAAATTCAAGCTTAAACTGAAGAAAGTAGGAAAAACCACTGGGCCGGTAAGATACAATCTAAGTCAAATCCCTTATGAATACACAGTGGAAGTGAAGAACAGGTTTAAGGATTTAGATTTGGTGGACAGAATGCCTGAAGAACTATGGATGGAGGCTCGTAACATTATACAGGAGGCAGCAACGAAAACCATCCCAATGAAAAGGAAATGCAAGAAAGCCAAGTGGCTGTCCAATGAGGCCTTACAAATAGCGGGGGAGAGAAGGCAAGCAAAATGCGAGGGAGATGGTGAAAGATACAGGAAATTGAATGCAGATTTCCAAAGAATGGCAAGGAGAGACAAGAAGACCTTCTTAAACGAGCAATGCAAAGAAATAGAGGAAAGCAATAGAATGGGAAGAACCAGAGATCTGTTCAAGAAAATTGGAGATATGAAAGGAACATTTCGTACAAAGATTTCCATAATAAAGGACAAAAGTGGAAAGGACCTAACAGAAGCAGAAGACATCAAGAAGAGGTGGCAAGAATACACAGAGGAATTATACCAGAAAGAAATGGATGTCTCGTATACCCCAGGTAGTGTGGTTGCTGACCTTGAGCCAGACATCCTGGAGAGTGAAGTCAAATGGGCCTTAGAAAGCACTGCAAATAACAAGGCCAGTGGAAGTGATGGTATTCCAGCTGAACTATTTAAAATTTTAAAAGATGATGCTGTTAAGGTGCTACACTCAATATGCCAGCAAGTTTGGAAAACTCAGCAGTGGCCAGAAGATTGGAGAAGATCAGTCTACATCCCAATCCCAAAGAAGGGCAGTGCCAAAGAATGCTCCAACTACCGCACAATTGCACTCATTTCACACGCTAGCAAGGTTATGCTTAAAATTCTACAAGGAAGGCTCAAGCAGTATGTGGACCGAGAACTCCCAGAAGTGCAAGCTGGATTTAGAAGAGGCAGAGGAACCAGAGACCAAATTGCAAACATGCGCTGGATTATGGAGAAAGCTAGAGAGTTCCAGAAAGACATCTACTTCTGCTTCATTGACTATGCAAAAGCCTTTGACTGTGTCGACCACGGCAAACTATGGCAAGTTCTTAAAGAAATGGGAGTGCCAGATCACCTCATCTGTCTCCTGAGAAATCTCTATGTGGGACAAGAAGCTACAGTTAGAACTGGATATGGAACAACTGATTGGCTCAAAATTGGGAAAGGAGTACGACAAGGCTGTATTTTGTCTCCCTGCTTATTTAACTTATATGCAGAATTCATCATGCGAAAGGCTGGGCTGGATGAATCCCTAGCCGGAATTAAGATTGCCGGAAGAAATATCAACAACCTCAGATATGCAGATGACACAACCTTGATGGCAGAAAGTGAGGAGGAATTAAAGAACCTTTTAATGAGGGTGAAAGAGGAGAGCGCAAAATATGGTCTGAAGCTCAACATCAAAAAAACGAAGATCATGGCCACTGGTCCCATCACCTCCTGGCAAATAGAAGGGGAAGAAATGGAGGTAGTGAGAGATTTTACTTTCTTGGGCTCAATGATCACTGCAGATGGTGACAGCAGCCACGAAATTAAAAGACGCCTGCTTCTTGGGAGAAGGGCAATGACAGGCCTAGACAGCATCTTGAGAAGTAGAGACATCACCTTGCCAACAAAGGTTCGTATAGTTAAAGCTATGGTTTTCCCAGTAGTGATGTATGGAAGTGAGAGCTGGACCATAAAGAAGGCTGATCGCCGAAGAATTGATGCTTTTGAATTATGGTGCTGGAGGAGACTCTTGAGAGTCCCATGGACTGCAAGAAGACCAAACCTCTCCATACTGAAGGAAATCAACCCTGAGTGCTCACTGGAAGGACAGATTGTGAAGCTGAGGCTCCAGTACTTTGGCCACCTCATGAGAAGAGAAGACTCCCTGGAGAAGACCCTGATGTTGGGAAAGATGGAGGGCACAAGGAGAAGGGGACGGCAGAGGACGAGATGGTTGGATAGTGTTTTCGAGGTTACCAGCATGAGTTTGACCAAACTGCGGGAGGCAGTGGAGGACAGAAGTGCCTGGCGTTCTCTGGTCCATGGGGTCACGAAGAGTCGGACACGACTAAACGACTAAACAACAACAACAACAACATTATTATTATTATAAGCCAATGTAGGTCTTTCAGGATCGTTGTTATGTGGTCTCGGCGGCCGCTCCCAGTCACCAGGGACTCCGATGTTGAGAGCAAGGTAGGGTTGTTCTGTTCCTTCGAAGGCCATTTACGATAACCTTTATTGTCATTGTCCCATACAGAACAACAAAATTGAAAAAATCTACATCGGACATTCAAAAACCCACAAGCCTGCTATCCCAGCCTAGTTAGCCCCCTAAAAACTCTGATACCCCATAATTAAATACAATATACTCCCACACAGACCACTTTACGCTGCGTTTAAAACCAAATCGCATTTGGGTAGGAACTGTTTCTCAGGCGGCTAGTCCTAGTCTTTATAACCCTGGACCTTCTTCCAGAAGGCAGAAGCTGAAAGAGATCATTTCCGGGGTGCGCACTATCCTGCGCTATCTCTGCAGCTTTCTTATGGCACCTGGAAGCATAGATTTGATCTAAGGTGGGAAGAGGGCACCCAATTATTCTCTCTGCAGTCTTTAAAACCCTGGACGGCATTGTTTTTCCCCTGACCGTGCGACTCCCAAACCACACACACAGACCATAAGTTAATACACTCTCAACAGTACAATGGTAAAATGTCTACGTTTTTATATGCAGATTCAGACACGGGGAAGTGGCTCTCTTAAGAGTATATAGCAGCACATCGTTTCCCACCACAAATTTAATCCAAGCAAGTTATTAATGGGAATCATCCATCAGCAACACACCCAGTTTTCTTGGAACACCCTAATAGCACCATGCAATCAAAGGCTGCTTTTATAATCTCCCTTCTTGAGCTTGTCAAAGGTGCAGAGTTATGACACAAGGAGCCCTGGAGCATAACTTCCCAATGCAATAAAATAATTAAAAAATTGTCCAGTAGCACCTTAGAGACCAACTGAGTTTGTTCTGGGGAGAAGCTTTCGTGTGCATGCATACTTCTTCAGATTCCCAATGCAATGCAAGTTAACATCATGTTAGATTAAGGTTACTAGATTTTTTTCAATGAATCCAGGGACATCATAAATAAATAAGTACGTAAGTAATAAATAAATACTACACATTTGATAAGCTGATGCTGCAGCAATGGCGGTGGCATAAGGGCAGCCTCTGCCTTGACCTCAACCGCCACGTTTTCCCTTCCTCCAAAGTTCGAAACACAAATCAGATCTGGCAGCAACTTACCTAACCTGGACCAGGAAGGTGTGTTGAATTTCTCAACTTTCAAGTTCCAGAAATGAAATTTAGTTTTGATTGGTAAATAAAATGTGTGTAAAATTGCATAGAAACAAGTAAAATAATTGTCAAGTACTTGCTGTTATATTATTATTATTATTATTATTATTATTATTATTATTATTATTATTATTATTATTTAGCATTACCTGGCATTTTCAGAAGGTAATTAAATTAAAATTATTTGACTTTCCGAAAGCAGTTTATGTGCTTCGTTATCAAACGTACATTTTACAAGCTGAATGTTGTCCAATCACAAAGATAATAGCAAATTTGAATTCCTTACATTCCCCCCCCCCAAAAAAAAAATTTGTAAGACCCTCACTGAAGAAATTTGCAAAATTCAAGTTTTCCCACCAGGTCGGTTGTGAAACTGGGTCATCTAATTCTTTCCCTGTGGCCAAACCACTAATTAGTCTGAACTTGCAGTTACTTATGAGAACGCAATTAAAGAAAACCACACAGCTAAACAGTGTTGTTTATTAAAATACCAAGTGAAACAGGTAAATATAAGAAAATGCATTTAATACTGATATAAATCATTTCACTGTATGTACACAGAGCTCACAGCAGGGTGTTTCCTAGGCAGTATTATAAATGACAATATTACAGATCAACTGGACCGTCCATAATAGGAAATATTTCAAGGTTTGAAAATGTCTCTTTATCACCAAAACATAAAACTACCCTCAAATCTATTATTTCCTCTTCAAAGTCTTTATATAATTAGGATAATCCTGTGAATCCACTGCAACAGATTCATACGCAGAAAATCCTGACTTCATTAAGGTAACAGTGTTTTACAGGTAGAATGTTCTTAAGTCAAACATTTTCCGTACCTTCAAAGCTATTGAATTAGCTTTCATTATCCAATTTGCATAAGTTTCCTCATCAACGAATTGGACAGTACCAAGTTTTACAATGCATTTATGTTTTCCACCTTTCAAAGTGTGGCTTCACATTAAATACAGCAGCAACTAAAAGAGGGAAGGCTTAACTGAGAGTTCCATTTTCCCCAAGGAAAGAAGGCTATTAGATGTAGGGTTATTATTCTATTAATGTCTATAGTCACTACCATCAGCCAGAAAAGAGAATTCTAAGCTTTAGTAGGTCAACTGAGCACATGGTATGCATAGTTTTGCTAAAGATATCTATCTAATAGAAGAAAAATGAATAGGCTAAATCCAACTCGTTATTGATCTGCAAGATCATTTATTGCAGAATAGGAAACATTCCAAGACAGAAGAAAGAGATTCTTCTTTCAAGGAAGCGGTGGCGTAATTTCTGTTGATTTATGAATTGCCTTTCACATAAGTCTCAGGATTTACAGACGTACAATGGAAGAATTACGATTGGTTTAAAAACAATAAGGGCAAGACCGAGGCTGTGTTTACACCATACATGGAAAGCACACGCGTCCACCACAAAAAATATTTCTGGGAGCTATAGTTTGTTAAGGGTGCTGGGAATTGTAGTTCTGGAGGGAGTAAACTATAGTTCCTGGGATTCTTTGAGGGGGGAGTGTTTTAAATCCATTGTGTGTATACATCCCTAAAAAACTACAGTTCCCAGAACTCTTTGGGTAACAGTGGCTGGAGACAGTCAGGTGGTGTGACCAGAGGAAGAATGACCACTTGGAAGAGAGCAGAGAAGAAATGGCCTGGTGCGTCTGCAGCAGCACAACCGGACGCCTCCATCTTCCCCAGCTGCAACAAAACATGTCTCTCCTGTATCGGTCTCTACGGCCACAGCAGGCGCTGTAACTCTCCAATGGTCTGACAGAAGCCAATCAATTCTAGTCGACGGGTCAGTCCCAAATTCTTAAGGCAACAAGTAGCAGGGTGGGTTGGATTGGTACCAAAGCAGTTTAAAAATCAAGAAATCTTCTACCGTCTTGACAGATGCCAACTCTGCATGTTGGCTGATTGTTGGCTCAAAATTAAGAGAATGAACCATTTTCTTGGTAAAACACTTCTGGATAATAGAAGCATTCTCCCCCTGTGCAACATATTTGTTTCCTAGGATCATGTACAAAATGCCTGCGTGTGAAATATGACTCTTCCACCTCTACAATTCTGTGAGTCTAATCTACGGTTTCCATGTAAGGATTGCCAATGGTGACTCGGCGAATTCGTTAACTCTAAACAGTATATTATTAAAAGCTACAGTAGAAAAGAGGGCGAAACACAAAGAGTCAAGTATATAAATTTTATAAAAATAGAATTAGCTGGCTTTTAAAAATATACTTTATTGAGCCTCAGTAAGATTTGTACATAATAAAGAAAAATAGCAAAAGATCCTGACACAACCGCATTTCGTCCAAATCTCTTCCTTGCCCCTTACATATCAGTTATTTCTGAGTTCACTATGATTTATATTTTAATTTTCAATTAATGGATGTTCTCCTTTTTGAACTAGAGCAAGAAACAAAGAAGAGGACACATATTTTGATCTAAAAAAATATTAATTCTTTCCTTCTTTTAAGCAAATGGTGATGGATGGAGACTTTCATGTAATTGCCATCCTACTTTCAAAAATAACTATCATGATAGAAATCTGTGTGTCGTGCTGCATCAAGCTACATGCCAGTCCAAATCTGAAAGTTTGGGGAAATTCCAGAGTTTATAGATTTCTGGATCTAGCTGCAATTTCTGTTTAGTTTCATGCTCCCCTCCTCAAAGAGACGACCCTGTACATAAGTTGGCATATCCAAATCAAAGAAAACTCTAATAAGCCTGGTTAATATTTTAAGAAAACACACATTTGCTAGTTAACACTGTATTATTACCTTATTTAAAGGGAGTGGGGTTGGGATTACTGGTTTTAAGAATTTGTACATCTCCTCTGCGTTGCAACTATTCCATTCTCAAGCAATCCTCCTAAGCTCAATCTTTATCAATAAAAAAATAACTTTGGTGTCTATGAAAAAAAAAATTCAGCTTCTGGCTTCAGAACATACAATTTGTGCATCTTACAGTTTTGCTGCCATAGTCTATACACTCTGGTCCAATACATTCGCAGCAGGCGTTGTGAAACCATCGGTATTTTGATGCTCCCATAGATTCGCAGGAGCTCTTGCACTGATGCACCGACATGCAGTCGTCGAAGTAAACCACCGTGCATGTGGCTTCTAAACAAAAAGACCGAGAAAGGCACTTTAGTTTGCTGAACAAAGCTCAAGCTGCCAATCTTTCAGACAATGGAACCAATAACTTAATTTCCAGCTTCATTCAGGGTGAATGGAACAGCTTTTCCCTTGACCCAAACACACCTGTCAGTTTGAAATAACGTTTAAAATAAAGTCCCGTATATTTCGCTCTATAAGGCGCACCAGACCCTAAGACGCACCTAGTTTTTGGAAGAGGAAAACAAGAAAAAAATATATTTTGAATCCCAGAAGCCAGGACAGCCAGCGGGATAGCAGCGCAGCCCCCAAGAGCCGCACACACACTCCACACGGCTCTTTAAAGGGAGCGCTGAGCAGAGCCTCCCGCCTGCATTCGCTCCATAAGACGCTCACACATTTCCCCTTACTTTTTAGGAGGGGAAAAGTGTGTCTTATAAAGCGAAAATACGGTATGTCCCGTGTGGAATTATTGCAGTAGCAAAATCAGAATAACCATTGTCTCCTTCTGCTCTGCACACTCTTATCCAGGCACCCCCAAACTTGGCCCTCCAGATGTTTTGGGACTACAATTCCCACCATCCCTGACCACTGGTCCTGTTAGATAGGGATGATGGGAGTTGTAGTCCCAAAAAATATGGAGGGCCGAGTTTGGGGGTGCCTGCTCTTATTTATTTATCTCTCCCCCCTTCTCTGGAGACCTTGGGCTGCGATACAGCAGAGAAAGTAAACACAACACTAAATATTAAAAATCAGTTCGAAAGACCCATTGGTTGCAGCCACAACATTTTATTTTTCACTCTATAAGGCACACCAGACCATAAGACGCCCCTAGTTTTTGGAAGATGAAAACAAGAAGAAAAATTCTGAATCCCAGATGCAAGACGGTTCAGGAATCAGCGTGTTTTTACATGAGTAGAATGTGTGCTTTTATTTAAAATGCATCTCTGGGTTATTTGTGGGGCATAGGAATCCGTTCATTTCCCCCCCCCCACCACCAAAAAAATATATAGTCCGGCCCCCCACAAGGTCTGAGGTACAGTGCACCGGCCCCCTGCTGAAAAAGTTTGCTGACCCCTGATTTTAAAGCTTTTCTCCCAAAAATCCTGGGAGCAACAGTTTACCCTCTCACAGAACTACAGTTCCCAGCACCCTGACCAAACTACAGTTCCCAGGTCTCTCTGAGGGAAGCCAATGGGATTCAAATGTAGGCAGCAATTCACCATAATCCGTGGACCAGGCATAACCCCACACTTCGGAACTGTGACAACACTTGCCTATACAGTGGTACCTCGGGTTACATACGTTTCAGGTTACAGACTCCGCTAACCCAGAAATAGTACCTCCGGTTAAGAACTTTGCTTCAGGGTGAGAACAGAAATTGCGCAGCAGCGGCGGGAGGCCCCAGTAGCTAAAGAGGTGCTTCAGGTTAAGAACAGTTTCAGGTCAAGAATGGACCTCTGCAACAAATTAAGTACGTAACCAGAGGTACCACTGTACTTTAAAACAGCAGCTAATGCATCATTCTTCCTTCCTCTCTTTTCCAAACGAACAAACTCAACCCCAATTCTAGGAGCTCAGTCTTTGCACAGCAGCCCGCTTACCTTTGTCGCTGGAGAACGGCGTGTGGACGTTGTTGCTTGAAACGGAGACGTTCTGGTGCTGAGGGTGGTTAACAGACTCTAAAATGGAGACCAAGTTCTCGTGGTGGGACAGCTCTTCCGCGACGGGGAACGAAACAATATTCCAGTGCAGCTGGGTGTCCCCTTCTGTCAGCGCTCGGAAAAGCGAGGGGATCGGCCCGTGCAGTTCCTCGACGGTGCTCTTGGACGTGGGAGGCGTGTCGCTATAATTGCGAGGGTTGCACATACCTGGAGGTGAGCAAAATGAAAAGAAAAGGAACCTATAAGAAGCAGCATTTTTGGGAAAGGCGAAATGTTCAACTTCAAATCACGAGTGGGGAGTGCTGGTAAGACCTGAAGCTTATTTATTTATTTCACACAGTTCATATACCGCTTTACCGTGTAGAAAAGCCCTCAAGACAGTTTACATAAAAAGTTCGTCTTGCTCCTTTCACCTTCCAGGTACAGTGGTACCTCGGGTTAAGTACTTAATTCGTTCCGGAGGTCTGTTCTTAACCTGAAACTGTTCTTAACCTGAAGCACCACTTTAGCTAATGGGGCCTCCAGCTGCCGCCGCGCCGCCAGAGCACAATTTCTGTTCTCATCCTGAAGCAAAGTTCTTAACCCAAGGTAAAATTTCTGGGTTAGCGGAGTCTGTAACCTGAAGCGTATGTAACCCGAGGTACCACTGTACTTATTTTGGGTGATGCTTGAGTCTGTAGCATGGCTAATCCCTTTAAAGGAGCAAGAACATAGCTTGGAGATATTCCAGGATAAAGCTTTTCCATTAGACAAGGTGTCTTTTACCAGCTTCCACCCAACAGCACATCTGGATCAGGATAACTTCAACATTGTAGTAGTACATGCACTAGTAACCTTAAGGCTGGATTACTGCAATGTGCTTTAAGAAGCAAAAAATACCAAGACATTACCTTCCATTTAAGCCTGGTGGAAAAGGGCAGGCAGTTTTTTTGGGGTGGGGTGGGGTGGAGGACACACTATGAACCTCAAGCTTCTTATTCTGTCTCACAGACACCAAAGCCTTTTTTGCCTCCTTGTGACACAGGATGAAATTACAAATCACCTTTTCTTGGGAAAGTATCAAATTTGTGCAAAGCTTCTTTGATCACAATTCAAGAATGCAATTTTGTTTACCAAGGAGTTTAATCTCTTGCCAGAATTACAGAAGCAACTTCACTAGCCAAAGGTGTGACATAAGCACACAGTCAATGACACATGAGACACTGCTTCCATTTCACGGCATAGCTAAATATACTCCATGCCATTTGCATGAAAGCTCTATTGAAAGTATCACTTTCCTCATTTAATGCACTTTGAAAAACACATCTGTACGAACTCACCAGCATCTTACTTTAGTGTAATAATAGCATACGGATTACTTTTCCAAACACAACATGTGTGTGCGCGTGCGTGTGCGCACGCTCTCATACACACAGTTTAAAAGTACAGTGGACACTCGGGTTGCGAATGTGATCCATGCGGGATGCATGTTCGCAACCCGCAGCATTTGCAACCTGCAGTGGCGCATCTGCGCATGCGCTGGTTGCAATTCAGCACTTCTGAGCATGTGCAAAGTGCAATTTAGTGCTTCTACACAACCGCCAAAACCCGGAAGTAACCTGTTCCAGTATTTCCGGGTTTCGGCGGTCCGTAACCCGAAAAAAACACAACCTGAACCACCTGTAACCTGAGGTATGACTGTAACAGGATGTAGAAACTAAATTCTGAAGAACTGTTTTGCTGTATTTGGCGGCTAAACTACAAAAATAGCATCACAATCCATTTATTCGGCAGGCCACTCACTATTTTACACCAGTCGTTTTCAACCAGTGCGCTGTTGCCCCCTGGGGTGTGCTGAATGATAGCCAGCCCAAGGTGGAGGAGACGCAGGGAATCATTAACTTCTGCGCATGAAGATGTACCCCCCTTCACATGCATCCCAAGAGACAGCATGAAAAACAGACTATTTAGCCAAAATAACCCTCGGCTGTGTAAATTCGGGATTTGGGTCAGTGGTCAGGAGAACAGACTGTCAGATACAAATATGGTAAAAATCAACATCATCTCTGTTTGGCCTACAGCAGCTTGAAATACTGCATAAATAAGCCACAAGGCTCTGAAACATCAGCCATAAGGAAACTTAATCAGTAGGACAGGGCAGGCTCTAGTAGGGGGCTCAATTCATGAATTACCAAAGCAGCGTGGTTCAGCGAAATTAATCTCCCCGGTATGCTTGTGAAGTGGAACACAGGATGGATGAACAACCAAGTTCTTTGACACACCACTGCTGCCCCCTCCCTTCTACGGAACAAGTCACCCTTGATGTGGGGAAGAGCGACGTCATGCACCTGTGGTTCCTGTTTGGGGAAGTTACTGGAATAGTGCATGATTCAGCTCATAGGGCAGCAGCAACTATATTGCTCTTCCAACATACGAACTGAACCATAGACACAGATGTGCAGAGCTGTTTCTCCTTCCCTAACACAGTGGATGCTCGGGTTGAGAACGTGCGGGTTGCAATTTGGTGCTTCTGCGCATGCGCAACCGCCAAAACCCAGAAGTAACCCATTCTGATAATTCTGGGTTTCAGAGCATCCGTAACCTGAAAAAACGCAACCTGAAGCGTCTGTAACCCGAGGTATGACTGTAAATCTAGCTCATGGGTATACCCTAAGGACGCGGGTGGCGCTGTGGGTTAAACCACGGAGCCTAGGGCCTGCCAATCAGAAGGTCGGCGGTTCGAATCCCCGCGACGGGGTGAGCTCCTGTTGCTCAGTCCCTGGCTCCTGCCAATCTAGCAGTTTGAAAGCATGTCAAAGTGCAAGTAGATAAATAAGTACCACTCCGGCGGGAAGGTAAACGGCGTTTCCGTGCGCTGCTCTGGTTCGCCAGATGTTGCTTAGTCATGCTGGCCACATGACCTGGAAGCTGTACGCTGGCTCCCTCGGCCAATAAAGTGAGATGAGCGCTGCAAGCCCAGAGTCGGTCATGACTGGCAGTGGCGTAGCGTGGGTTGTCAGCACCAGGGGCAAGGCAAGTAATTTGCGCCCCCTAACCCATGGATTTGCGCCCCCAACCCTATCCCCCAGATGTTGCGCCCGGTGCGGCTAGCCCCCCCTGCATCCCCACGCTACGCCACTGATGACTGGACCTAATGGTCAGGGGTCCCTTTACCTTTATACCCTACTTTTTTCTCGGTGAGTGCCATGGCTAGCCCTGACACAGCGCCAGACACGATGAACCAGACACCCCAAAGGGCGAGGACCCTGAGTAGCAGGCAGGGTTCCCTGAATCCAATGCTGGGGATCCGCTTGAGGGGCCCCCTCCAGGCGGAGGCTTCTTGGAGAACCCCCAGAACTGCCAGAGGAGGGGTTGGAGCCACTCTAGAGGGTCCTGTAGACCACCAATTGAGAACCCTCTGCCCTAAAGCCCTGGATTCTGTGTATGCCCTGCTCCACTGTATTGACACGGCTCTTAAAAGCCACAGATTCAAAGCAGTGGACGTGAGTATATCTGAAGCAGCCAAGGCCGTATTAGGTGATAAAGAACAAATGACCTTACCAACACAGTCACAGCACTCGTCCCACAGTGTGCCCAGACACAACATGCACTCCTTGCAACAGGAACAGTTCCCTTCAACAGGCCGGCATTGACACAGCTCCTGGAAACACAACACACCAGTTAGATAGTTCTGTGCATAAAATACCACGGGAGACAAATGCCTTCCCCCACAACTACCACAGTTAGGAACATATATAGGAAGCTTTGTTAGGAATATACATAGGAAATAAATATTCTGCTTGGTTTGGTCCCCCCCCCCCACTTTTGTTGCACTATAGACTCTCCAGACAGCAATAATGTGGTAACATTGGCTGGGGGGGGGAAGAATCATAGAACAGAATAAATCCACCACCAAAGCATTATTATGTCAAAAATATGTTGCCAAATACACCTGCAATAAAGCACCAGCCTGGAGAGGCGCTTATCCATATACAATTGCAAAAACAGCCACACAAACCGTTATTTAAGAGAGGCTGTATTTAATCCCACGTTTGCTATGTACCGTGCAGATAACAGAAATCATCTTTTTGACTCCACTACCATTTGGAAGCACAGTAACGTCTGCTATGCAAAATTACCATGGGTTATTTAATAAAACTCTCACCGGTGCAAGTATATATATTAATATGTGTTTAAAACAAAGTAGGATGTACTCAAGCTATAGTGCATAGCTCTAGTTTCCCCCCTGCTAGCTCACTGTAATGCATATAAACCAGGCTTCCTCAAGCTCGGCCCTCCAGATGTTTTGAGACTACAATTCCCATCATCCCTGACCACTGGTCCTGCTAGCTAGGGATCATGGGAGTTGTAGGCCAAAAAACATCTGGAGGGCCGAGGTTGAGGAAGCCTGAGATAAACTATCTATGGGTTAATATGCAGACTGCCAAGAACTTTATTAAAGCCAAAGTTCTCAGGGAAAAGAAATGACTAACAGGATATTTAAAAGACTCATCCAGGGCCACAACACAAATGAAACACGTCTCAAGACAAGAAACTGTTGATCTCATTCACATCTGTTACAGAGCTGATAAAATAAATATTTATGCAGATCATCCTTCCCACATTCTGGAAAAGGCAGTATAATGAACACAGCCTCTTCTACTTCACCGAGTGAAAGAATGCAGAGCAATGCGTCTTGCTTAATCTTCTTCCCGCATCTTGAGTACAGGGACCTGCTCTCATTATACATGGAATCTTCAACCTACAAAAAGTTGGTCATATCCGTTCCTCTTTCAATCAGATATGAATGTTCCGTGAGTTTCAAAGGGACACAGACATGACCCATCAAACATACTGAATTCAAACATTCAGCAATACTGAAGGATGCTTTTCCTCCCCATAAGCAGCAATGTTGAAGTGTGTCAAGTTTCAAAATTAAAAGTACAGTGGTACCTCAGGTTAAGTACTTAATTCGTTCCGGAGGTCCGTACTTAACCTGAAATTGTTCTTAACCTGAAGCACCACTTTAGCGAATGGGGCCTCCTGCTGTTGCCAGAGCACAATTTCTGTTCTCATCCTGAAGCAAAGTTCTTAACCTGAAGCACTATTTCTGGGTTAGCGGAGTCTGTAACCTGAAGCGTATGTAACCCGAGGTACCACTGTACTATGGTACTCCATTGCCTCTCAAGACAGATGGTTGCCAACCAACAATTACCATGGCTATTTTACACTTTGTGTTTTACATAATAGGAGCGGCATTTCCCACTGGCAGAAACATACAAAGAATCAGAGCCAGAGACATGGATTCAGCATAACTAAAATTGGCTTAACTAAGGTTTTTGCACTCTAAGCGCTGAATATGACCTCGCCTTCACTTTACACAATGTCTCGGTATCTTCTGAATTAGCTGATTATCATATCAAAAACCTTAGCACTTGCCTCATCTCATTTAAAAAAATAATTATATAAAGACAAGCTAGCATATAAGCGTTTCCTGCATTGCAAAGGGTTGGGACTAGATTACCCCTGAGTTCAATTCTAAGTAATCGGCGTTTTTGCATCGTATGTTTAATATTGCTCAAGTTAAACACACATTTTTAAAAATAGGGTGGTGGGTGTAGCCAACCCTTTAATTAGCAAGTCTTGGGCTTGTCCTTCTTGTGAGTCACTCTTCTCTAAGCGTGCGCATACAAACAAGATGCAGAGCAGACTGCCCTCAAGGTAACTCACACGGTAACTTGAAGCATTATTCTGAGATTACCCTTTGCGAAAGAAACAGAATTCCATCGTGTTTTAAGGAAACGCTCCTGTTTAACTATGTGGGATCATCATTGATAACTGTGATTCCCACACATCAGCAGTTGCTGAACTTTATTTTGATAAGCAAATGGTTAGCCTGTCCTTCATAACAATAAAAACGACACTGCAATGAAACCAATTCAGTTCAATGATTAAAACGGGGGGGGGGGGATCAGCCTATGCTCAGGGGGCCACGACCTCAGTTCTCCCACTTGCAGCAGAGAATAAATTCCTATTAATTTCCCAAAGGCTGGGGAAGTTGAATTTTTACTTGGCACCCAAATGACAAAAGCAAGGGAGAAGGCACCCCATAGCCACTGCCACGGAAAAGGCCCTGTCCTGTTTTCATCACATAATGCACTTCTCCTGGCTGTGTGATGATGAAAAGGGCCTTCCCTCCAGGTCTAAGAGCAGCAAGGTTGATGCAGGGCGAGGCTCTAATTCAGGTATTTGGGCCCCAAGTCATTTAGGGATTTGCAGGTCAACACCAACACTTTGCATTCTGTCCAGAAGGGGTGTTACTTGATTCTGGCTGCACGGGTTAACATTTCGGCCACTGTGGCCTTGTGTTAATTGTATATTCAAAACAGTCCTCAAGGGCAGCTCCACAAAGAGTGCATTACGGGAGTCCAGCCAGGAAGTTGGCAGAGCACCAGTCACTGTGGGTAGCCCATCCTATAATTTTTCACTGGGCTGTATTCAACTTAGCAGACCTACTGAAAATAATGAACCTAAATTAGTGATCTCCATTAACTCTGATGGGTCTACTCCAGGCACGTCCAACAGGTAGATCGTGATCTACCAGTAGATCACTGGATGTCTGCGGTAGATCACTAGCTCCCCCAAAGAAGCTCAACAAGTTTGTCTCCCATAAGAAAAGCTCAACGTATTTGCCCTGAACCCCTAAAAAACTGGGCTTTCTTCCTCCCAAAAAATACCTCAACAAATTTGACCTGAACCTCCCAACACAGGGGGTAGATCACTGCCAGTTTTAACTCTGAGAGTAGATCACCGTTTAATGGGAGTTGGCCACCCCTGGTCTACTCTGACTAGGATTAGCACTGAATACCACTCAGCATATTCAATTAGTGCATTACTATTCTGAAATTGCAACTTCTGACAACCTGTCTGTTATGGTAAACAGTAATTTCATTATTGCAGTTTCAACTCATCATTATTCCATTATTCTCACCGCAGCACATTCAGTCTCCTACAGATATTTAACATTTATCTCAGAAAGCTAAATCTGCCAAAGCATACATTATATTGTTCAAGGGCTATAGCTAATGCTTGTCCTACAATGGACATGGTTAACTTAGATTCAGGTAGGAAGCCGTGTTGGTCTGACGCAGTCAAAAAATAGTCCAGTAGCACCTTAGAGGCCAACTAAGCTTGTTCTGGGTATAAGCTTTATACCCATTGATTCATCGATTTCAATATGCCTACTCTCGAGTTGGTTGAGGATTGGCTATACCCTACTATGAGAAAAGAAGGTAAGGTTTTGCATTCATTACCCAAATAAGCTCATACTACGGGGAAGAGAAAATAGATTAAAGGCACGAAATGCATGTTAGAATGCCAATTCATCTAATTAATCAGTTTGACTCAACAAACTGTAAGGCTGATTTTTTATTTGTTGTAAGACAAATGAACACTTGGAAGAAAGGTAGAGACAAAAAGTCCTGTTCGTGCCGACACAAACTTCATTTTTATTTTACTTCTTATTTCAGGATTACTTACTCATCACATAAATTCATGCTGCTAACAGCCAACCTGTACTTTCCTACCCATTCACGACAAAAACTGTATTCCCTCCTACCTGTATTAAACACTTGCTGACATCACTTGCACAGAGAGCCTTGTTGCAGCACATTGAGGATGGGACCCAGAAGAACAGCAGACTAATAAGTGCTGCCGCTGTGCAGTACCACAACCTCATCTTTCTTGAAAGTGGGAGATTTCTGGAGCTTTCAGACAGCACTGAAATATAAAAAAGGCAGCAATTGAAGCACCTACATTTACAGAAGCAGAAATTAGGTCTCTTTCATCCTTACCACATGCTCCTAAAACAGTTTTTTGTTTTCTCTGTGGGTTTTACACACTCAGTCCAGCATGTGTCAAAAGCCGTTCTTGAATAATCCTAGACTACTTTTCTACAGACTTCAAACTTTTTTTAAAAAGAAAGCTTTACATTTTGATTTCTAATCAAGGTTTAGTGAGAAAGGACAGGACCTGAAATAAATGAATTGTGGCTAAAAAGTAGGAGGGGAAAGTTCTAGCCAGGAAGCTGATGCAAAGATGACTGCCTCCAATTTAAAAATAATGAGAACGTGTTTTAACACAAGCCAAAACTGTTTCTCAATACTGGGTGTCTAGATGTATACATTTACAAAACAAGGCTTTTGAATAAAGAACAAGATGAGTGCCACATGTTTATGAATGGCAAGCAGCATTGGTACAAGAAGTTACAGGAGTTCAGCAGGAAGTCAGGATAGGCACTGATTGGAGATGAAGTGACCGCCGCAAAATGTTTGCATGCGCAAATAGTATTGAAAGTGGGATATTTTAAGTGGCCACTCATAAAGATTTCTTAACAGTAGCAGAAGGCCAACTAAAATTGAAAATATTTGAAGACATAGAGTTATTAACAGATTGGTTACAGTATCATCAATTAAACAATGTCTTTAAAGTAGATAGGAAAAAAGGTTTGGATGCACAGAGGTTGAGGTTTGAAATAGATCTATTGGAAAATAATGTGAAAGTATTTTCAAAAATGTACAAATTACTTTCAGAATGGTATGCAAAAGATGAAGAAGTTAAGGCAGTGATGATTCACTGGGCAAGAGATTTTGGATATAATATCCAATTTTCAGCATGGGAAAAGTTATGGAAAGAGGATCTAAAATTTACTGCATGCTGTTTGTTGAAGGAAAACTGTATGAAAATGATATACCGTTGGTATCTAACACCGAGTAAAATTGTGAAAATTTACAGAACTACATTGGTACCTCGGGTGAAGTACTTAATTCGTTCCGGAGGTCCGTACTTAACCTGAAACTGTTCTTAACCTAAAGCACCACTTTAGCTAATGGGGCCTCTTGCTGCTGCTGCGCCACCAAAGCACGATTTCTGTTCTCATCCTGAAGCAAAGTTCTTAACCTGAAGCACTATTTCTGGGTTAGCGGAGTCTGTAACCTGAAGCGTATGTAACCTGAAGTGTATGTAACCCGAGGTACCACTGTAGTTCAAATCTGTGTTGAAAATGCAAAGGGAAAAAGGTCTTGAGGAGTGGTAAAAGCTTCCTGGGAAACGATATATAGTGAGTTAAAGAAAATGTTTAAGAAAACTTTTGTTAAAAAACCAGAAGCTTTTCTGGTAGGTATAATAGGTGAAGAGATACCAAGAGAAGACAAAAGACATTTCATGTCTGCAATGATGGCAGCGAGAATGCTTCTAGCCCAGAGATGGAAGAAGTATCCACCAGAAAAGAATGGCAGACCAAGTTGATGGAGTACGCAGAGATGGCGAGACTGACAGGAAAGATCAGAAACCAGGAAGATCAAGTATTTTCAAAAGACTGGAATAAATTTTTAATATACTTAAGAGACCACTGTAAACAGTTAAAATCATTGGCAGGGATACAATGACACTTGTAATGTGAAATGAACTTTGGTAATTATGGGTATACAACAGATAGATGCAGAAAAAGAAAGAAAAGAAGAAAATTTATTTGAATATGGAACCCATGGAGGAAGGGAAGGAGGTCCAAAGGTTTGAAAGAACCTTTTACTTTAATGTTTAGAAAGGGTTAAAGTGAAAATGTGTAAAATTTCGAAAAACCAATAAAAAAAATTAAAGGGGGAAAAAATAAAGTGAGATATTGTATGACTGCCCCAATAGCAACATGAGCACGAACCATCATGCATGTGCCATAAAAAAGGACATATGGAGGGGTCCTTACATCATTTCCAGAAACTGGCTCCCTAGCTAGGGAGCTTCTTCCACATGCCTGAAGCTGGCAAAGGTTGATTAATCAAAACCATGATGGGTTTGGAGCAAGCTAAGGAAATGTGGAATTTTCTTTATGTCACCCTCTGGATTATAAGTGCCTAAGAGCAGCTTTCTGGACCTCAGCAATGGCTACGGGATGCTTACTGGAGGAATATCATTCACACAGACTGCTAACAGTTTACTTCCACCCCCCATCACACATTTTCTGTTGCCAGCTTTCTAGATTTTAGAAAAACACACCTGAGAATGGCCTGATAATCTTAGCTAACAGCAGCCTGGCAAGACTGCGCTGAATTTTGAGAAACCTGTTTATAGCTTGGCTTCAGGCACGCTGCTGCAGATGGCCATGGACCTTTCTCTCCTGAAAGGCATTCTGGCCCTAAAAACTTCTAGGCATAAAAACCAGTAACCAATTGCTATTTGGGGAGGGACAGGGATGCTGAAAATTAATCCGTAACACCTGCTTGAACCTATGTTTCTTAGTTCCATAAAACAGAGAAGTATGTTACTCAAAAGTAGGTGCTTTTTTTTTACCCACCCAGACACATTTCAGAGGGCACTGGAAGCTGCTCAGAAATTACCTTCACACTCATTCACCCATAATAAAAGGATCCTCTTTGCCACTCACATGCTAGCAACTCTGAGCCAGCTAAAGTTGTTAAAAGGAGCTTACAATGTTCTTAAAAGTTCCATTTCTCTGCAGGGCGAAGGCAGTAGAATAGTGCAATGCAACTGTATCAGCATACTTTAATTCAAAAGATAACTTACGCTGCTTACCTATTTTATTCTTGAAAACCCAATAAAAATTATTTTTAAGAAGCAAAACCAAATTTCAACACACACACACACACCTTTTAAGCCCCGAGATGACGACTGGCAAAAGGAAACTTTTCAAGGATCCTAAAACTTTTCCCTTAAAAACAAAAACAAAACACTGGACTTCCAGGGGAGGAAAGAAGAACTAAGGAAAAAAAGCAAATGCGTTGGGCCAAGAGACACAAACCCGAGCCAAAAAAAGACGAAAACAGCTCCTCACCTCTGGCGTGGTTTGCTGGAGCGGGTTTGGGCGGAGGAAATAAAAATAAAAATAAAACCAGCACCGGTGTGAGCAAGGGCGGAAAGAGAGAGAGAGAAGTTTGTTGAAGGAGCCAAGGAGGCTGAGCAAAGCAGCTGGTGTCCTCGCAGCAGGGATATAGACCAGGAGGGAAAAGGAGAAAAGGAAAAAGAAAGAGACCTATACACAGAAAAGAAACTGTGTTAGCACAATGTTGTTTTGCAAAACGCAACCAATATAAATATTGCATTTTACAATATTACGTTATCTTGACTTGCACCCTTTCCCCTTCTGATTATATACAGTGGTACCTCGGGATAAGTACTTAATTGGTACCGGAGGTCCATTCTTAACCTGAAACTGTTCTTAATCAGAAGCACCACTTTAGCTAATGGGGCCTGCCGCTGCGCTGCTGGAGCACGATTTCTGTTCTCATCCTGAAGCAAAGTTCTTAACCTGAAGCACTATTTCTGGGTTAGCGGAGTCTGTAACCTGAAGCGTATGTAACCTGAAGCGTCTGTAACCTGAGGTACCACTGTATAGGGATGAACGCTCACATCAAGAAAAACGGCGTCAAGGTTGCATTTTGCAAATACCTATCGTGCTTTCATCATCATCATTTTTAATTTGCATACAATCTTCCTATCTTGCAATACTCAAGGCGGTTGACAAGCTGAAGAAACAAAAAAAATGTACATCTTACAACAATCTAATGCAATACAAAATAACTGCAGCTCGCTGCATTTTGCAAATGCTGCACCCCTATCACACTTTCTTCATCATCATCGTTTTTAATTTGCATACCGTCTTTCTATCTTGCAATACTCAAGGCGGTTGACAAGCTGAAGAAACAAAACATGCACATCTTGTAACAATCTAATGCAATACAAAGTAACTTCGGCTCGCTGCATTTTGCAAAATAGCTTCAGCTTGTTGCATTTTGCAAAATAACTTTAGCTTGTTGCATTTTGCAAAGTATAACGTCGGCGTTTTAAGAGAGCCGTTCGGCGAAAGGCAACGAGGGAATGCTGTAAGGCTAAAGCAACAAGTCGCTTTGTTAAATATATATATATGTTTAATATATGCATAGATATCATATGTATGTGTGTGTGTGTGTGTGTGTATATATATATATATATATATATGCTTTCGTATATATGTGTGTGTGTGTGTGTGTGTGTTTTTTACAGATAGGTAGCCGTGTTGGTCTGCCATAGTCAAAACAATAAAAATTCCTTCCAGTAGCACCTTAAAGACCAACTAAGTTGGTCTTTAAGTTGGTCTTTAAGGTGCTACTGGAAGGAATTTTTTGTGTTTGTGTGTGTGTGTGTGTATATATATATATATATATATATATGCACTGTGTGTGTGTGTGTGTATATATATATATATATATATATATATGCGCACTGTTGCATTTTTGCAAAGTGACTTTCTTTGCACAACATAACTTCGCCTTGTGTTGCATCCCGCCTTCTCCCGACGCCCTTATTATTCTTATTATTTTCCCTCCGAGGGGGGAGAGAGAGGGACCCCCAGAGTTTCCCTAACACCCCCTTCCCCCCCAAGAGCCCCCCAATTCCCCGGAGCTTCTTAAAACAACGCCGCCCCCCTTCTCCCCCCCCCCAAAAATCCCATGAACTTTCCCCATGAACTCTATTATTTGGTTTCGGCCCCCCCCCCAATGGCCGCCCCCTTACCCCGCAGCCGTCGTCGTCGTCCTCTTGGCCTCCTCTGGGTCGCGCAGGGCCAGGCGGGCAGCGTGAGGCGCCTTCAAGGGCCCCTTGCCTGCCTGGCACTCCAGACCCGGCTGCGAGAGGGAGGAGGAGGAGAAGGAGGCGGGAAGAAGGAATGGCCGCCGCCTCCGCCTCTTCTTCCTCCTCCCCGCCATTCCCAGGCCCACGCCCCGCCGCCAGGCGCCTGAGGAGAATTCTCCTCAGGATCGGGGCCCGAGGGAGAGGCCTCGCCCTTTCTCACGGGCGGCAGCGCGAAGGAGACGCCCTGGGCCGCGTCGCCGCTGAGGCGAGCGCCTGAGGGAGCGGAAGGGCCGGAGCAGTTCCCGCCCATTTTATTTTATTTTATTTTATTTTTATCATTATCATTATTATCATTATCATCTTTGGTTATTAAGATTCCTCTCTACCTCCTGAGGGAGCGGAAGGGCCGGAGCAGTTCCCGCCCATTTTATTATTATTATTATTATTATTATTATTAGTTATTAAAATCTGCCTCTACCGCCTGAGGGAGTGGAAGGGCCGGAGCAGTTCCCGCCCATATTATTATTATTATTATTCGTAGTAGTAGTATATTTGGTTATTAAGATTCGTCTCTACCACCTGAGGGAGCGGAAGGGCCGGAGCAGTTCCCGCCCATTTTAAAATTATTATTATTATTATTATTATTGTTATTATCTTTGGTTATTAAGATTCGTCTCTACCGCCTGAGGGAGCAGAAGGGCTGGAGCAGTTCCCGCCAATTTATTATTATTTATTATATTTGGTTATTAAGCTCCGTCTCTACTGCCTGAGGGAGCAGAAGGGCTGGAGCAGTTCCTGCCCATTTTATTATTATTATTATTATTATTATTAATATTAGGTTATTAAGATTTGTCTCTACCGCCTGAGGGAGCGGAAAGGCCGGAGCAGTTCCCGCCCATTTATTATTATTATTATTATTATTATTATTATTTGGTTATTAAGATTTGTCTCTACCGCCTGAGGGAGCGGAAGGGCCGGAGCAGTTCCCGCCCATTTATTATTATTATTATTATTATTATTATTATTATTATTATTTGGTTATTAAGATTTGTCTCTACCGCCTAAGGGAGCGGAAGGGCCGGAGCAGTTCCCGCCCATTTATTATTATTACTATTATTATTTATTATATTTGGTTATTAAGCTCCGTCTCTACTGCCTGAGGGAGCAGAAGGGCTGGAGCAGTTCCTGCCCATTTTATTTTTATTATTATTATTATTATTATTATTATTATTATTATTTGGTTATTAAGATTTGTCTCTACCGCCTGAGGGAGCGGAAGGGCCGGAGCAGTTCCCACCCATTTATTATTATTATTATTATTATTATTATTATTATTATTATTATTTGGTTATTAAGATTCGTCTCTACCGCCTGAGGGAGCAGAAGGGCCGGAGCAGTTCCCGCCCATTATTATTATTATTATTATTATTATTATTATTATTATTTGGTTATTAAGATTTGTCTCTACCGCCTGAGGGAGCAGAAGGGCCGGAGCAGTTCCCGCCCATTATTATTATTATTATTATTATTATTATTATTATTATTATCATTATCATTATCTTTGGTTATTAAGATTCATCTCTACTGCCTTTGAATCCAAAGGTCTCAGGGCGGCAGGCGAAGTTGAGAAAATGAATTACTAGGCAGCATATTGAGGGGGGCCAGTGTCGGATTTAACGTATAACCAAAACCAGCTATAGCAGGCATAGGCAAACTCTGGCTCTCCAGATGTTTGGGACTACAAACTCCTGGTTAACAGGACCAGTGGCCAGGGATGATGGGAGTTGTAGTCCCAAACATCTGGAGGGCCAGAGTTTGCTTATGCCTGAGCTATAGCTTAGGGCCCTACTCTCTTGGGGAGCCACCCAATAAATTTAAAGGGGGGGGGAACTGGATGTACATTTCCAAAAGATAAGAAAAAAACAAAATAAAACCTACATACAGCAACAATGTTTGTGTGTTGTGTAGGCTCCTGTTATGTAAGTCATGGGCCCTGCCTGCTAGCCTGCTCCCTCAAATATCACTGGTTTGCTCCTTTCTATATATAGGGTGCCTACATTCTGCATGTGCAAATGGCTTAAGATACCTATGAGGTCCATAAATGACCATATAGCATATACTCAACACACAAAAAAGCGACAATTTGTTGTTGACAAAGGACAGCTGGACATAGAAAGGGCCCCATTACCTTCAGGAGCTTAGGGTCCCATCAAACCTAAATCCGGCCCTGGGAATGGCATAGTGATAAAATAAGCACAATAACAGTACCCCCCCCTTATTATTATTATATATATATATATATGGACGCAGGTGGCGCTGTGGGTTAAAGCCTCAGCGCCTAGGATTTGCCGATCGAAAGGTCGGCGGTTTGAATCCCTGCGGCGGGGTTCGCTCCCGCTGCTCGGTCCCAGCGCCTGCCAACCTAGCAGTTCGAAAGCACCTCCGGGTGCAAGTAGATAAATAGGGACCGCTTACCAGCGGGAAGGTAAACGGCATTTCCGTGTGCGGCTCTGGCTCACCAGAGCAGCGATGTCACACTGGCCATGTGACCCGGAAGTGTCTCCGGACAGCACTGGCCCCTGGCCTCTTAAGTGAGATGGGCGCACAACCCCAGAGTCTGTCAAGACTGGCCCGTACGGGCAGGGGTGCCTTTACCTTTATATATATATATATATATATATATATATATATATATATATATATATATATATATATATATGCAGGTTTTGGTGTCCTCGGGTGTCTTCCCGTGTAAAAGTTGGGGTGTCTAGGCGACGTTTCGACGAGGTCTCACTCGTCATCTTCAGGCTGGTGCTTTCGGCTTCTTGTTACTGGAACAGAGCAGGATCTCAGTGTTTGAGTTCCTATAAATACTGTTGAGGGGGTGTGGTGTATAGCCTCCAATGTTCTGGGCAGAGAGGAAGTTCCCAGGCTAGTGTGCCTTTTCTTCTTTTGTTCCTTAATTACTTGAGGGATATCTTGGGTGATTTCTTGAGTGATATCCTGAGTACCACTTAGGTGGGTCATTAGGTGTGGATTAGTTGCTAAAGTCTTTGTGTCTTGACCTCTTGAACTTTGTGAAGAGTTTTTCTGAGAAGATGGCTGTACTGCACTTAGTTGTGCTCTGGCTTGGCTTCGCCCCTATACACTTTTACACGGGAAGACACCCGAGGACACCAAAACCTGCATTCCTGTACCCGTGAAAATCTACGAAAGCATATATATATGCTTTCGTAGATTCTGGGACACGAAATTAATTTTGCAGATTCCAAATTGCTCTTTAACATGGAACATCACCACAAGAGAATAATCATGGAAGCCATCGAGATAGAGAAACACCCTCACAACATGAACAAGCGTGACGACACATCCCGCTTGCCAGACATCTGGAAATTAGCCCTCCCCACAAAAACTGACACCAGATCCAGAGGCACACAGAACGCTATCACCAATCAACCACACCAGACCCAAACCCAGACCCTCTCCACAGATAAATTACAGACACCATCCAGTAGCCAAACCATGGTGGCACCTCCGGATGCTGCACCCCCCTGCAATCCCTACACAGATCTGGCTGACACAGGCCACAAAACCACAGCTCGCCCCTATACACGAAGCCAAGCCAGAGCACAACTAAGTGCAGTACAGCCATCTTCTCAGAAAAACTCTTCACAAAGTTCAAGAGGTCAAGACACAAAGACTTTAGCAACTAATCCACACCTAATGACCCACCTAAGTGGTACTCAGGATATCACTCAAGAAATCACTCAAGATATCCCTCAAGTAATTAAGGAACAAAAGAAGAAAAGGCACACTAGCCTGGGAACTTCCTCTCTGCCCAGAACATTGGAGGCTATACACCACACCCCCTCAACAGTATTTATAGGAACTCAAACACTGAGATCCTGCTCTGTTCCAGTAACAAGAAGCCGAAAGCACCAGCCTGAAGATGACGAGTGAGACCTCGTCGAAACGTCGCCTAGACACCCCAACTTTTACACGGGAAGACACCCGAGGACACCAAAACCTGCATTCCTGTACCCGTGAAAATCTACGAAAGCATATATATATATATATATATATATATATATATATATATATATATATATATATATAAATAAATAAAATATATATACACACACACCCCACCCATCTGGCTGGGTGTCCCCAGCCACTCTGGGCGGCTTCTGAAAAAACACCCAAAACAAGGAAACATCAGACATTAAAAGCTTCCCTAAACAGTAAACCTCCCTAACAATCATAGTAATAATAAGAATCCCTCACACATTTAACAGGCCATAGACAATGATAATTTTAGTTTACATATCGCCCTTTAGCCAAAGATCTCAGGGCAACAATTAGGAACATAAATCTTCAACCAGGCCTTTGAATAATATCCTGCAGCTGTTTACGTGTTATCACTGGGAAAGGGTGTGTTATGTTATTGTTTCTTTGTTTGTTTACTTGTGCTTTATCTTGTCATTTATCCTGTGTACTGCCCTGAGGTATTTTCTTGAAGGTTGGCATTTACCGGTACTTTTTTTCTCTCCATCTTCCCGTATACGTTTTCCTCTCTCTCCCTTTTAGCTTTTTTAGGAATTCGTTTTTATTATCATCTAAACCCTGCTACCGATAAATCCGCTTAAATTTCAAAAAAGGGTGGTATATAAATTAAATAAATAAAGTACGAAGCATTATAAAAATGTAACGTGCAGCATCATAATAAAATAATCATTCTAACAGCACACGCATACAGAGACATATTGAACAGGCCATAGATTATTTAATGGCTTAAGGCCTGAGTAGACACACGGGCGACTGAAGGTGATGGCGCCAGGCGAGCTTCTCTGGGGAAAGCATTGCACAGAACGGCAGCCACCTCAGAAAAGGGCCGTTCTTGTGTTGCCCCCCCATATATCACCACCATGAAATGGTAGCGTTGGAAGGGACCCCTTGGGTCATCTATCCCAACCCCACTCAGTCATAAAGCACACAGGGCAACTTTGAGCCAGTCTCAGCCTAACCTACCTCACAAGGTTGTTGTGAGGATGAAATTAGGGGGCAGAGGAGAACCACGTGCCCACTTCGAGCTCTGTGGAATAAAAAGGTGTCATATAAAGTCATATATATATATATATACACACACACACACACACACACACACACACACACACACACACACACAGAGTATATATAAAATCTCCCCACAAAGGGTTTTCCTCTGACCCCTGGAATCAGTGGCGTAGCGTGGGGGGTGCAGGGGGGCCGGCCGCACCGGGCGCAACATCTGGGGGTTAGGGTTACGGGGCACAAATCCACGGGTTAGGGGGCGCAAATTACTTGCCTTGCCCCGGGTGCTGACAACCCACGCTACGCCACTGCCTGGAATCAGGGCCTGATTTAGGTTTGATGAGGCCCTATGCTACTGAAGGTAATGGGGCCCTAACAATAATAATTTATTAGTTATATCCCGCCCATCTGGCTGAGTCTCCCCAGCCACTTTGTCAACAACAAATTGTCACTGTTTTTCTGTGTTGAATATATGCTATATGGTAATTTATGGACCTAATAGGTATCTCAAGCCATTTGCACATGTTGCCGTGCAACCAGTCCGTGCAGAATGTAGGCACCCTATATATAGAAAGGAGCAAACCAGGGATATTTTAGGGAGCAGGCTAGCAGGCAGGGCACAAAACACTGCTGCTGTATGTAAGTTTTATTTTTTTTTTTATCTTATATTTTGGAAATGTACATCTAGGGGTTTTTTTTCCTTTTAATTTTTTTGGGACCTCCAAGAGAGTACGGCCCAAAGCTATAGCTTGTTTAGCTTATACGTAAATCCGGCACTGCCTGGAATGTGTGTTCCTCACTCAGAGAAATACACCCTTGCGAGTACCTGGCAAAAGGCCTCTTAACTCCCTTTTGAAAGTTTGGACTGGCTTTCTCCCTTTGTTTTGCTGGTTTGATCACACCTGTATGATCACAGCGCCGCCTATTGCCCATGCAAGTACTTTCTAAGGGCTTAATCCAGGAACGAAGATCATGGCCACTGGGCCCATCACCTCCTGGCAAATAGAAGGGGAAGAAATGGAGGCAGTGAGAGATTTTACTTTCTTGGGCTCCTTGATCACTGCAGATGGTGACAGCAGTCATGAAATTAAAAGACACCTGCTTATTGGGAGAAAAGCAATGACAAACCTAGACAGCATCTTAAAAAGCAGAGACATCACCCTGCCAACAAAGGTCTATATAGTTAAAGCTCTGGTTTTCCCAGTAGTGATGTATGGAAGTGAGAGCTGGACCATCAAGAAGGCTGATCGCCGAAGAAGGGATGCTTTTGAATTGTGGTGCTGGAGGAGACTCTTGAGAATCCCATGGACTGCCAGAAGATCAAACCTATCCATTCTTAAGGAGATCAGCCCTGAGTGCTCACTGGAAGGACAGAGAAGACTCCTCAGAAAAGCCCCTGATGTTGGGAAAGATGGAGGGCACAAGGAGAAGGGGACGACAAAGGACGAGATGGTAGGACAGTGTTCTCAAAGCTACCAGCATGAGTTTGACCAAACTGCGAGAGGCAGTGGAAGACAGGAGTGCCTGGCGTGCTCTGGTCCAGGGGGTCACGAAGAGGCAGACACAACTGAACAACAACTAAACAACAACAATCTTAAAAGAATATATTGTTGCATGCATCCCAATCTCTGAGCAGCAAGAGAGATTTCAGGGGTTCCAGCCGATGCCCCAGATTGTGTCCTTGGAATAAAGGCCGATGGAGACTGTGGCATCTTTCAGATACGTGGTTACTTACACATACAGTGGTACCTTGGTTCTCAAACACCTTGGTACTCAAACAACTTGGAACCCAAACACTGCAAACCCAGAAGTGTTCCGGTTTGCGAAATTTTTTTGGAAGCTGAACGTGCTCCATTTTGAGTGTTATTCTTCCAATTTGAGTGCCACACTTTCGTTTTGAGTGTTACGCTGAGGTCTGTCTGTTTTTGCTATGTGTTTTGCGTTTTTGTTTTTGCAGCTTTTGTTTTTGTGACTGTGTGAACCCAGTTCAGCTACTGGTTGGTTGATTGATTGATTGATTGATTGATTGATTGATTGTGTGGCTGCAGTACATTGTTTATTGCTTTCATTTTATGGATCAATGGTCTTGTTAGTAAAATTAATTTGAAATTGCTGTTTTAGGGGTTGTTTTTAAAAGTCTGGAACAGATTAATCCACTTTGCATTACTTTCCATGGGAAAGCACGCCGTGGTTTTGGAACGCTTTGGTTTTGGGACGGACCTCCGGAATGGATTAAGTTTGAGAACCAAGGTACCTCTGTATTTAGAACGTAATGTAGAAGGGCTCACAGTGTTGACACTCCAAACAGGCATTTCTTTCCCATTAGGGAGTGGTGGTCCCCGAAGCCATGGCTTTGGAATCAGCACACAGAGCAAGAGTCTGCATGTCTTTTGAAGCTTCTTGATTCAACCCAGATCAAAAGTAAAAGACAAGCCCCAGGCCTATTCTATCAACAGGTGAGGAGGGTAGGGAATGCCTAGCGCTGGCGAAAGGGCCATCGCCTCCCAGTTGTCTTAATGCCATGTCAAGGAAGGGTGCTTTAAACCAGCTAAGGCCATTAACTTAACATTTAGACTGGTCTGACCAGTTCAGAAACGCATAACTACAAAGCTCCCATCTCACAGATACCAAATCGCAAGTTTGGTTGGGACCCCATGACCAACATCCAAACCGACCACTCAATCCAGGAACAGTAGGATCATGCAGAAGGACTCAAGTCTAAATTGTGAGACAATGGCCTATCACAGGAAATACAGTTCTGAACTTGGTTTGTACTTTCTGTATTTAAGAAGATCCACGTATTTCTTATTTTAAAAAAACCAAGCAGATTACATAAAGTGGTGTAAAGCACTCATTAAACACAGAAATAAAACCAAACTTTAACAACAGTATACATAATAAAATTACCAAAATATAGATAGGAAAGACTTGTTTTTAAAAAACAAAAACACATGTACAAAATAAAATTATATGTTGTTCTGACCTAATTTAACAAAGACAGGCGTCTCCTCCCAGCTTTCCTGACATAACTACTACTTACCATTAAATTGTATTTTTACTTGGCAGAACGTTCTCTAATATTTATTGCAAGCAACATTCCTGAGAGTTAAGTCACTACTATTCACCAGCCCGTGGGCATTCCAAACTAAAGAATAATTTATTCCCCAAGCAACTCAGCATTTTTTCAAGCGGAAGAGCTGAATGCGCAGCCTCTATTAAGTATGCAAAAATGCACACCTTTTTTTCCTTACCTTTCCCCTTTCTCTTTCAGTGTTGAGTATTTTGAAAAAATTGTTCCTGAATAGCAGTTGAGGGACGCGGGTGGCGCTGTGGGTAAAACCTCAGTGCCTAGGACTTGTCGATCGTATGGTCGGCGGTTCGAATCCCCGCAGTGAGGTGAGCTCCCGTCTTTTAGTCCTAGCTCCTGCCCACCTAGCAGTTCGAAAGCACCCCTAAGTGCAAGTAGATAAATAGGTACCGCTCCAGCGGGAAGGTAAACGGCATTTCCGTGTGCTGCACTGGTGCTGGCTCGCCAGAGCAGCTTCGTCACGCTGGCCACGTGACCCGGAAGTGTCTCCGGACAGCGCTGGCCCCCGGCCTCTTAAGTGGGATGGGCACACAACCCTAGAGTCGGACACGACTGGCCCTTACGGGCAGGGGTACCTTTACCTTTACCTTTAGCAGTTGCTGGAGTGGAAATGGGCTGAAGCGCTCACGTACCTGCCTGACCGCTGTAGGAAAGAATGCCTAACTAGACAGGACTTCGGTCTGATCCAAGGCGGCTCTTGTTACATTGCAAGACTGGCATCATGGAACCAGCAAACAGTGAGGCTGGCTAGCTCTGGTCAGTGCATGGCATGGCTTCATGGCACATCTTCATGGCAAACAGTACGTTTCCGAGCACAGTTCAAAGTGTTGGTGTTGACCTTTAAAGCCCTAATCGGCCTCCGCCCAGGATACCTGAAGGATCATCTCCACCCCCATCGTTCTACCCGGACACTGAGATCCAGCTCCGAGGACCTTCTGGCGGTTCCCTCATTGCGAGAAGCAAAGCTACAGGGAACCAGGCAGAGGGCCTTTTTGGTGGTGGCGCCCGCACTGTGGAACGCCCTCCCATCAGATGTCAAAGAGATAAACAACTACAGTCATACCTCGGGTTGAATGTGCTTCGGGATGAGCGCGTTCGAGTTGTGCTCCACGGCAACCCAGAAGTGGATCAGGGGAACACTGGACATAGTTTACCTTGATTTCAATAAGTTCCTCATGATATTCTTACAGAGACACTGGTCAAAATGTGGGCTGGATAAGGTAAATGGCAAAGGTAAAAGCCCTGAATGGCCTCAGTCCAGTATATCTGAAGAAGCGTCTCCACCCCCTTCCTTCTACCCGGACACTGAGGTCCAGCTCTGAGGGCCTTCTGGCGGTTCCCTCGCTGCAAGAAGCCAAGTTACAGGGAACCAGGCAGAGGGCCTTCTGGGTGGTGGCACCCGCCCTGTGGAACGCCCTCCCACCAGATGTCAAAGAGAAAAACAACTACCAGACTTTTAGAAGACATCTGAAGGCAGCCCTGTTTAGGGAAGCTTTTAATGTTTGATGTATTACTGTATTTTAATATTTGGTTGGAAGCCGCCCAGAGTGGCTGGGGAAACCCAGCCAGATGGGTGGCGTACAAACAATAATAATAAATAATAATAATAATAATAATCCTGAACTCACCAGTGGCCAACCAGATGCCGCTGGGAAACCTGCAAGTATAATTCAAGCACAAGAGCCTTTTGGTTTCCAGCAACTGGGATTTAGCAGCTAATAAAAGTTTGGGGGCTCTTTTGTCCGGGCTTCCATCTTGTTCCACCTGGTGGCAGGTGGGAGTCCTGTCACGACCGTCTTCAATAAAGACCGAGCCTACTGGCTGCTGTTTTGCTCTGGTATTCCTGGCTGGTGTCCTTGTTATTTTGTCCAGATTTCTCCATTAACAGTTGCTTCTCCCGAAATGGACTCTGCAAATCCCTTCTTTGGAAGGTGGGTGTCGTGCAGGTGGCCAGAGGGAGCTGGATGCGAAGGAGGCAGGTCCCAGCCCTTTGGGTCGCAACAAGGGAAACCTGGGAGCATCGCCCGCCTGCTGTGCTGGCACCTCCTCACTCTCCCAATCGCTACCTCCACACTGAAGCGAGATCAAAGACCATCTCTGGCGGAGTTAAAGTTACACATGGTGTTCCCATTACATAGGAACTGGTGATCTGCTTCATCTTCAGGGTCCAGAAGGAGGTTCCCAGGCACCCACCAAGGCCCCCTGACCTTCCCACTTTTTAAAGCTTTTTAGTTTTTGCAGTGCTCCAATACCATTAGTTTTGGAGCTGAGGTGTTATTTTTAATTATTCCCCCCCCCCTTTATTTTACTCCACACCTTGATTTCCCATATAATGAACTTCATGGCACAAAATAAGACCTTTATTTTTAAAAACAATTAGAACAGTTAGAAAACTGAAGCTAGCTGGCTTAAGTCCTGTGGTTGGGCAACTGTCCCTGGAAAATAGGAGCACTTGGGAGGATTTGCTTTCACTGTGGGGTCCTTTTACATTACATTCCTTCTGAATTCACGCCCTTTATCTCCAGCCACCAATAAGTGGTGGGGTGACAAAAGCAGTTGTGATTTCTTTTGATTTTCTTGGCAGCTGCATAGGCGAGATGAGCCCAAGAGCCCCGAGGGCGCAAATGTTGGCAACTCGTTTCTGTGTCCCCGGATGGCCCTGTCTGGCCCCAAACTACCAGGGTTCCCCCCCCCCCAGAAGCTGCCTCTTTCCCCTCATTCACCATGTCCGCTTGTGACATCACAGGAAGTTGGGGCACCCCAGCAGTTATTAAAAATTAGGTGACCCCCTCCATTGTGAGGCCTGGGAGGGCTGTGCAGATGTTTCCCCAGCTGTGGCCATTGGCTACCAACTCCCTGTGATATCACAAGTTGGTGAAGCCGCCTCTTCCTGTGACAAAACTAACGGAGTGGTATCCTATGATCCTAGAGATTTCCCATATAATAAAAATATGACACAATGCAAAGATTTCTTTTCAGAAAAAGTTTATTTAGAAAAAACATGAGAAAGCCATTTATTTAGAAAACAGGAGCTGTCTGGCTTAAATCCTGCAGTTCTCTTCATGACTTTCATGGCTGGTCTCGGAGGAAACCTCGCCGGCTCCTGAAAGGCAAAAGCAAACCGTTGATGGGATGGCGACTATCCGACAGCGTCCACCCAGACCCCTTGCCTTCTCCTTGCTCCACAGCATCCCAAAGCCAGACGATCGCCTCCTTCCGCTTGCCAGCTTGCCGCCACCATCTGGTCTTGGGGAAAACCTCGCCAGCATTGGACGTCCCTGAAAGGCAAAGGCAAACACGTTGATGGGATGACGACTATCACAGCGTCCACCCAGACTCTTCCACAGGCTTTGGTCTGACAACTTCATCCCTGACTGGCCTGCCCCGTCAAGGCAGGTTGCAGAAGTGGAGGGTTGCCAGTTTGAAGTGGTAGATCCACATGGGACTACACTGGTTTCCCGGGCTCCACCTCTAGGGCTGTGCCGGGTAGTTTCCCTCCTCGCTTTGGCCGTCGACGTAAGGTCAAGAGCTCTACGAATGTCAGCAAGCTGACATTCTCAAAAGGTAGGTCTGTTGACCTTAGGTTGAGGGCCAAAGACAAAGGTGAATGTCACCAGATAGCGTTCACAAATGGATCGGCCAGCTTCACGGGCCTCTCGGCCTCCACTGACATCCCCAAATGTGAACCTGGCTTCACCTAGGCGCCACCACTAGAAGCCGATGGGCAACTTTCCCTCACCACAGAATCCGCCTAGGGACACTCACCCGCTGCCAAAGGGGCAGCTTCCCTCCTCGGTTTGTCCGCCTGTTAATAAACAAACTAGGCTTCCAAACCCGTTTGCATCCCCTCGGCCAGTCTTGTAGCCTTGCGGCATCAACCAGGGCACTGAATGCAAACCTTCCGGCAATCCGTCCACCACCAACAGCCGCGCCAGGCCCATTGCCAGACCTCAGCTCTCCACTTTCAAAGGATGCCCACATCAGTCTTAGATGGAAGAGACAGGAAAGTTCCAAGGCAGCTGAGATTCTTTATTTGTGGGGTCAGTTAAGGAGAAGATCTTCTCCATTGCGTACTCCATGGTCAGCTCTAGCAAAACCCCAGAGATTTTTGGAAAAGGTGTTGGCAGTGCTACAGGGACAGAACCCAGAAGGGAAAACAGGTTGGCTATTACCTGACTGAGTTGCTTGTCACATATAAAACAGTCTTATTGAGATTCATTTATTTGATTTATTGTAAATGGTTGCTTATTTCTTTCTTAATAGGTTTTATTGGGTTGTATGCTTCTGGAACTGGACCTTTAATGGCTTTTAGACAAATACAATAAATGATTGAGTGATGAAAAGGTGCTTTTTCCTGAGATGCTAACTTTCTCCCTGCATGTCACTCCTTGAAAAGATTCCTGTGCATAGAGGAGACTCACTTTCATTGTTCTGTTCGTTTGTGTGTTTGACCAGTGTTGTGTGGAGGGAAACGCAACCACTAGGATGAAAAATGCCCCCTCCTGCCCCCCTGGGTTTCCGGTGTAGCCTTCACAGATACTGGCACAAATTGGGGAGGGGGTGTTATATATATATAGCCAAGGAGCCAATGGCTGCTGAGCTACGTCCCTCATTGTGAGGTCTGAGGGGTGGTGGGGACGCGTCCCCAGATGCTGCCATTGTGATGTCACAAAACATTGGGCAGCTGAGAGGGTATAAATGTTGGCCAAGTCAAAGGCCGAGGCAGTTGCCTCAGTGGAGGCACTCAGCTCGGGTGGTCCCCTGCCCCGTGGGGCAAGCTGGCCGGAGGAAGGAGGCGATCGCCCGGCGCTGGGATGCTGTGGAGCAAGGAGAAGGCAAGTTGAGGTTTACTTGCTGGTGGGATCGCACTTGAAGGTGGATGAAATTCAGCTCTGAAGCAGGGGGAGGTCTGGCAATGGACCTGGCGCGGCTGTTGGTGGTGGACGGATTGCCGGAAGGTTTGCATTCAGTGCCCTGGTTGATGCCGCAAGGCTACAAGACTGGCCGAGGGGATGCAAACGGGTTTGGAAGCCTAGTTTGTTTATTAACAGGCGGACAAACCGAGGAGGGAAGCTGCCCCTTTGGCGGCGGGTGAGTGTCCCTAGGCGGATTCTGTGGTGAGGGAAAGTTGCCCATCGGCTTCTAGTGGTGGCGCCTAGGTGAAGCCAGGTTCACATTTGGGGATGTCAGTGGAGGCCGAGAGGCCCGTGAAGCTGGCCGATCCATTTGTGAACGCTATCTGGTGGCACTCACCTTTTGTCTTTGGCCCTCAACCTAAGGTCAACAGACCTACCTTTTGAGAATGTCAGCTTGCTGACATTCGTAGAGCTCTTGACCTTACGTCGACGGCCAAAGCGAGGAGGGAAACTACCCGGCACAGCCCTAGAGGTGGAAACCAGGGAAACCAGTGTAGTCCCATGTGGATCTACCGCTTCGAACTGGTGACCCTCCACCTCTGCAACCTGCCTTGACGGGGCAGGCCAGTCAGGGATGAAGTTGTCAAGACCAAAGCCTGTGGAAGGGTCTGGGTGGACGCTGGATAGTCGCCATCCCATCAACGTGTTTGCCTATGCCTTTCAGGGACGTCCAATGCTGGCAAAGTTTTCCCCAAGACCAGACAGTGGCGGCAGGCTGGCAAGCGGAAGGAGGCGATCTGGTATTGGGATGCTGTGGAGCAAGGAGAAGGCAAGTTCCAGTTGACTTGCTAGTGGGATCGCTACCTGAAGGTGGCCGATATTCAGCTCTGAAGCTGGCTTTCGTCTGGCGATGGACCTGGCTAGGCTGTTGGTGGTGAATGGATGCCGGAAGAGTTTGCATTCAGGCTAGTGGATGCCGTGAGGCTACGCCTGTCGAAATGGGTGCAAACTGTGGTTTGGAAGCCTGGTTTGTTTATTAACAGGCTGCCAAACTGAGGAGGGAAGCTGCCACTAGGGCAGCGGGTGAATGCCCCTAGGTGGAAACCAGCTGTGATTTGCATTTGCATTTAAATTATGTCAGTGGATGCCCTAAGCTGAAGCTGGCTGATATTTGCAGGTGTGAACCAGCTGGTAGTGAGGAAGGAAAGTTGCCCGTTTGGCAGCTCGTGGAGGCGTCTAGGTGAAGCCAGTGTTCACAAATAGACGCCAACTGAGGCTGCAAGGCTGATGAAGCTGGCTGCTATTTGTGGACCTGGCTGGCATTCACCCATGTCTTTGGTCCATCCATTTAATGACAAAAGGCCTAGGCCTCTTGACATTAAACGGATGGCCAAACTGAGGAGGGAAGATGCCCGGCACAGCCATGGAGGTGCTCAACTGGAGCCAGCGGACTTCACCAATAGACGCCAGCGGAGGCCGCAAGGCTGATGAAGCTGGCTGCTATCTGTGAACAAAAACTGGTTTTCCTTCATCTCCGGGAGCCTGCCCATTGCGCAGGACTGCCAGGGGTGAAGTTGCCAGGCGGAAGCCAGGGGAGTCTGGGTTGACGCTGTCGGATGGTGGTCACCCCACTCATCTGTTTGCCTTTGCCTTTCAGGAATGGCCAGAGCCAGCAAGGTTTCCCCTGAGACCAGCCGTGAAAGTCATGAAGAGAACCGCAAGACTTAAGCCAGACTGCTCCTGTTTTCTAAATAAACGGCTTTCTATTTTTTTTCAAAATAAATGTTTTATGAATAGAAATCTCTGTTTTGTGCCATGTTTTTATTATATGGGAAATCTCTAGGATCATAGGGTACCCCCTCCCTGGTAGTGATGTCACAGGAAGGGGGGTTGCATCCCCTTGTGACATCACAGGGAGTTGGTAGCCAATGGCCACAGCTGGGGAAACATCTGCACAGCCCTCCCAGGCCTCACAATGGGGGGGCACCTCATTTTTAATAAATGACTGCTGAGATGTACCCCCCATTGTGAGGCCAGCGAGGGCTGTGCAGATGTTTCCCCAGCTGTGACCGTGGGCCTGTGATGTCATAGACATCTACCAACTTCCTGTGATGTCATAAACGGTCATGGCGAATGAGGGGAAAGAGGCAGTTTCCAGGGGGGGAGCAGCCCTGGGGGCAGGCAGGGCCATCCAGGGACACAGAAATGAGTTGCCAACATTTGTGCCCTCTGGGCTCTTGGGCTCATCTCACCTACACAGCTGCCAAGAAAATCAAAAGAAATCACAACTGCTTTTGTCACCCCACCACTTATTGGTGGCTGGAGATAAGGGGTGTGAATTCAGAGGGAATGTAATGTAAAAGGAACCCACAGTGAAAGCAAACCCTGTTTTTTTAAATAAAGGTCTTTTTGAAAACCAATATTTTGTGCCATGAAGTTCATTATATGGGAAATCAAGGCCTGGAGTAAAATAAAGGGGGAAAATAATAACACCTCAGCTCCAAAAACTACTGGAAGAAGCAAAGATCACTAGTGTTGAAGCAACGATTCTTCAACATTAACTTTATTGGACTGGTCATGTTGTGCGGATGCCTGATGATCGTCTTCCAAAGCAACTACTCTACTCCGAACTTAAAAATGGAAAGCGTAATGCTAGTGGTCAACAAAAGAGGTTTAAAGACTGTCTCAAGGCAAATCTTTAAAAATGTATAAACACCGACAACTGGGAAACACTGGCCTGCGAGCACTCCAATTGAAAGACAGCCTTTACCAAAGGTGTCATGGGCTTTGAAGACACTCGAATTCAGGACGCAAGGGAGAAACGTGCTAGGAGGAAGGTACACTTGGCAAATCCACACCATGATCAACTCCTGCCCGGAAACCTTCCACCCACTGTGGAAGGATGTGTGGATCCAGAATTGGCCTCCACAGTCACTTACGGACACATTGTTAAAACCTGTGTTTATGGAAGACCATCTTACTCCGCTACAAGGGAGCGCCAAAAAAGAAGATCCTCAGATGAAGGGTGCTATAGAAATTTAATAAGAAGAAATAAAGTACGTATATCAGAAGAAAATTCACCTGTCTCTTTCTACACAATGCACCAGCAACATAGCTGTCAACCTTCCCTTTTTTTGCGGGAAATTCCCTTATTCCAGCACCATTTCCCATTGCTATCCCGGATTGTTAGATATCCCGTAGACTGTCTCCGGGACAGGTGAGGCTGCTGATCCCTTATTTTCCAGGCTGCTGATCCCTTATTTTCAAATCTGAAAGTTGACAGCTATGACCAGCAACCTGGGGGTTCACTTATTCATTTTACTACCCCTTTCCCCTTTCCTGACCAGTCTGCAAGCTGATGAGGAAAACGAGGGGATGTTCTTACCAGCTCAGAAGAATGCACTTAGAAATAAATAATAATAAAAACCTGCCTTGCCCTGTCTCGTTTCAAGATTAAGACACCCAACCATAATAATAATAATAATAATAATAATAATAATAATAATAATAATAATAAATTATTTATACCCCACCCATCTGGCTGAGTCTTCCCAGCCACTCTGGGCGGCTCCCAATCAAGTGTTAAAAACAACACAGCATCAAATATTAAAAACTTCCCTAAACAGGGCTGCCTTCAGATGTCTTTTAAAGAGAAGATAGCTGCTTGTTTCCTCCACATCTGAAGGGAGGGCATTCCACAGGGAGGGCGCCACCACCGAGAAGGCCCTCTGTCTGGTTCCCTGTAACTTGACTTCTCGCAGCGAGGGAACCACCAGAAGGCCCTCGGAGCTGGACCTCAGTGTCTGGCAGAACAATGGGGGTGGAGACGCTCCTTCAGGTATACTGGACCGAGGCCGTTTAGGGCTTTAAAGGTCAGCACCAACACTTTGCATTGTGCTCGGAAATGTACTAGGAGCCAATGCAGATCTCTCAGAACCGGTGTTATGTGATCTCGGTGGCCGCCCCCAGTCCCCAGTCTAGCTGCCGCATTCTGGATTAGTTGTAGTTTCCGAGTCACCTTCAAAGGTAGCCCCACGTAGAGCGCATTGCAGCAGTCCAAGCGGGAGATAACCAGAGCATGCACCACTCTGGCAAGACAGTCTGCAGGCAGGGAGGGTCTCATCCTGCGTACCAGATGGAGCTGGTAGACAGCTGCCCTGGACACAGAATTGACCTGCGCCTCCATGGACAGCTGTGAGTCCAAAATGACTCCCAGACTGTGCACCTGGTCCTTCAGGGCCACAGTTACCCCATTCAGGACCAGGGAGTCCTCCACACCTGCCTGCCTCCTGTCCCCCAAAACAGTCCTTCTGTCTTGTCAGGATTCAACCTCAATCTGTTAGCCGCCATCCATCCTCCAACTGCCTCCAGGCACTCACACATAAGCAATTTCCAAGCCTATTTGTGTCCTTTATCCCTGCATCGCAAATGCAAAGGCGTGCAGCACGATCGCCTCTCGTTTGCAATGCAATGGGGTCGTGCAATTCTCCCCTTTTATTCTCCTTTATTTCCTCCCCTTGCATGGAAAACCTTCCCCGCGACGTTTCCTAGGCGGGCGGCGGCTCGGCCGACGGGCTATAATACTCCCCCTGACCCCCCCCCTTTTCCCGCCACGGCCCAAAAGCTGAGCGGCCCCAAAAGACATGTGCTCCAGGTGAGGCTCGAACTCACAACCTCGGCATCGCTCTGCTCTAGTACTGCTGTATAAGTACCGCGCGCTAACCGATTGCGCCACTGGAGCCCTGACATCAACTCCTCCCGAAACGCTTTATCAAGGGCTCAGCCTCGGCTACGCGCCACCGGGGCGCCAACGCCGCCGCTTTTATTTCCCTCATTATTAAAAGACATTCCCGACTCTTTTCCCTCCTTCGCCCCCGAACTCCAGCCCAGCGGAGGAGGAGGAGGGAAAAGGGAATCTCGCTCCGTCCCGCTTTATCGTTCCGCCTCCCTTCAGCCTCTCGCCGGCTGCTCTGAGGGGCGCCATTGGTGGGCCCGTTTCCCTCAGGCGCCCGCTGAGGAGAAGGAGCAGCGCGGGCGGGAAACACGGCCGAGGGAGAAGGGCATCTCGCTCCGTCCCGCTTTATCGTTCCGGCTGCTCTGAGGGGCGCCATTCCTGGGCCCGTTTCCCTCAGGCGCCCGCTGAGGAGAAGCGCGGGCGGGAAACACGGCCGAGGGAAAAAGAACAAGGGAAAAGGGAATCTCGCTCCGTCCCGTTTTAACGTTCCCCCTCCCTTCAGCCTCTCGCCGGCTGCTTTGAGGGGCGCCATTGACGGGCCCGTTTCCCTCAGGCGCCCGCCGAGGAGGAGAAGAAGCGCAGGTGGGAAACACGGCCGAGGGAGAAAGGAAAAGGGGTTATCAATCCGTCCCGCTTTATCGTTCCGCCTCCCTTCAGCCTCTCGCCGGCTACTCTGAGGGCGCCATTGGTGGGCCCGTTTCCCTCAGGCGCCCGCCGAGGAGAAGTGCGGGTGGGAAACCCGGCCGAGGGAAAAGGGAATATCGCTCCGTCCCGTTTTAACGTTCCCCCTTCCTTCAACCTCTCGCCGGCTGCTCTGAGGGGCGCCATTCGTGGGCCCATTTCCCTCAGGCGTCCGATGAGGAGAAGAAGCACGGGCGGGAAACACCGCCGAGGGAAAAGGGCATCTCGCTCCGTCCCGTTTTAACGTTTCCCCTTCAGCCTCTCGCCGGCTGCTCTGAGGGGCGCCATTGACGGGCCCATCTCCCTCAGGCGCCCGCTGAGGAGAAGCGCGGGCGGGAAACACGACCGAGGGAGAAAGAACAAGGGAAAAGGGAGTATCGCTCCGTCCCGTTTTAACGTTTCCCCTTCCTTCACCCTCTCGCCGGCTGCTTTGAGGGGCGCCATTGGTGGGCCCGTTTCCCTCAGGCGAGGGAGGAAACCCGGCCGAGGGAGAAGGAACGCGACGCGTCGCCGGGAGTCTGAGGGGGGCCCTCGGGGGCCGCCGACCGGGCGCTTCCCGGAGGAAGGCCCGAAGCGGCGGAGGAAGAAGGCCGGCCCGCGAAAAGGCTCGAGGGGCGTGGAGAAAGGGGGCTGTGTGTGTCCCCCCCCCACGTCGCACAATATGCACAAAACACACAATAAACACAACACACGGGCGGGTGTGTGTGTGTGGAGAGCCCCTCACGGTCGCCTCGGTGTGGGGGGGACGGAGGAGGCCGGGGCGCCGCACCGTCGCTTGGCCCTTTATCATATTATAAAATAATATTTATTAAGAGTTTAAAGATTACAAAAAAGAAAAGAGTTAAACAAAGCAAAACAATACAATACAGAAAAACAAAAACACTACATATACACGTATCTTAACAAAGCAAAACAAAAGCAATCAAAAACACATCCAATATTTCCATATCTTTCATTTACTTGTTTCCACGACCTTTTTTTGTATTCCACTTCAATTAACTGTTTCAGCAAATCCTTTCCATCTTCCTCAGTTTTCTGTCCTATAATTTATCCTAACACATTCTAGCCTTATTTTTAATCCATTAACAATCTATTTGTACTTAATTCTTTGTAACATTTCTGCTAAAGCCATATAGCTCCATTCCAGCATCCTTCTAACATTCATTGATTTTACAGTATTTCTGTAAATAATCTTTAAATTTTTTCCAGTCTTCTTCCACCGACTCTTCTCCCTGGTCTCGGATTCTGCCAGTCATTTCTGCCAGTTCCATATAGTCCATCAACTTCATCTGCCATTCTTCCCAGGTGGGTAAATCTTGTGTCTTCCAATACAGTGGTGCCCCGCAAGACGAACGCCTCGCAAGACGGAAAACCCGCTAGACGAGAGGGTTTTCCGTTTTGGAGGCGCTTCGCAAAACAAATTTCCCTATGGGGTTGCTTCGCAAGACAAAAAAATCTTGTGAGTCCCCGTGGGGTTTTTTCGCTTCCCCCCCTTTTCCTAAGCCGCTAAGCCGCTTAACAGCTGATCCGCTGATAAGCCGCTTAACAGCTGATCGCTAGAAGCCGCTAGACCGCTGTAGCGCTAATCCGCTAAGCTGTCAATGGGCTTGCTTCTCAAGACGAAAAAACCGCTAGACGAAGAGAATCGCGGAACGCCCAATAAAAACATTACCAGCACTGGCGTCCCCTAAAATTCTGCAATAGGCACGGCATTAAATAGAATTGTGGAGGGGCTCAGAGAGAAAGAAACCCAGGGCCGTGCTGAAGCTGTTGCCCAAATTTGCAATTTATAATAATATTGAGCCAGTAGAGAGGAACAGTTTTGCAGACCTAATTGGATTAGCCTCTCTGGGTGCAAGACAGTCATAAGTTGCAACAGGGAGGGGAAGCAAAAATGGATATTCGTGTATTTTCTTTTTCGGGGGGGAATAAAACCAAGTGCTTTATTTAACTATAAAAGCGTTTCTGTACCACCCTCTCAAAATACCACGGTCGTGTACAGCAATATTAAAAGCAGTACAGAGCGATCATTAAAATGATGGGCTACTGAAGAAAACTTTGTTTCCCAAGGCTTTTGTTTCTGCCAGCTTGACCTCATCAACCTCATTCCCCTCACTTTTCTTACTTTCTGTCATCTGCAGAGGTCTTGTCCCTTTGTGATCAAAGATGGAACACACAGGTCCACTTTTACCTGTCCTTTGCCTACTTCATATGGACACAAATACCTGAATTGTTCAAAGGTGTCTCTCCAGCATGTGGCAATAATTATTATTTATTTATACCCCGCCCATCTGGCTGGGCTTCCCCAGCCACTCTGGGCGGCTTCCAACAAAACACTAAAATATAATAACCTATTAAACATTAAAAGCTTCCCTAAACAGGGCTGCCTTCAGGTGTCTTCTGGTAGTTATTTTTCTCTTTGACATCTGGTGGGAGGGCGTTTCACAGGGAGGGTGCCACCACCGAGAAGGCCCTCAGCCTGGTTCTGCGCATGCACGAACTCCGAAACCCGGAAGTAACCCGTTCTGGTACTTCCGGGTTCGGCATGGTGCGCGATCCGAAAATGCGCAACCTGAAGCATCTGTAATCCAAGGTATGACTGTAATAGGAATAGCTTGTGGAGGAGTACAGCGCAACTTAAAGTGGGAAAGGAGATGGGGGGAAGAAATGATAGGAGATGAGTAAAAAGACTGCCAGGGGCATGTACCTGGGGTTACATTTGCGTCAGGTTACATTCGCTTTGGGTTACAGACTCCGCTAACCCAGAAATAGTACCTCGGGTTAAGAACTTTGCTTCAGGATGAGAACAGAAATTGCACAGTGGCAGCAGGAGGCCCCATTAGCTAAAGTGGTACGTCAGGTTAAGAACAGTTTCAGGTTAAGAACAGACCTCCGGAACGAATTAAGTATTTAACCCGAGGTACCACTGTATTTTGGTAATTTTATTATGTATGCTGTTGTTAAAGTCCGTTTTATTACTGTGTTTAATGAGTGCTTTGTACCACTTTATGTAATCTGCTTAGATTTTTTGTAAAATAAGAAATATGTGAATCTTCTTAAATACAGAAAGTACAAACCAAGTTCAGAACTGTATTTCCTGCGATAGGCCATTGTCTCACAATTTAGACTTGAGTCCTTCTGCATGATCCTACTGTTCCTGGATTGAGTGGTCGGTTTGGATGTTGGTCATGGGGTCCCAACCAAACTTGTGATTTGGTATCTGTGAAATGGGAGCTTTGTAGTTATGCATCTCTGAACTGGTCAGACCAGTCTGAATGTTAAGTTAATGGCCTTAGCTGGTTTAACCCGAGGTACCACTGTATGTGCGTGCAGAACATATAAGATCAAACTTAGAATCTCTCAGCTTAGAATCTCTCCATCAATTTGGCCTAAAATGGGGAGCCCTTCATCGGCCGAGGAATGCGGGATATAAATAAAAAATAAATATTATTATTATGATACTGCCAGAAGCAATATCTGTACTTAGGGTTTCATAGCTCAGCATTCTTCAAGCTGTATCCTTGCCGCAAGGAAACCATTGTTGTATCTGAAAATTTTCTAGTGTGAGTTTAGATATCCAATGAAGAAAATGACGTCGCTAATTGCCACCTGATTAGGATGGGCTCTGTGCCCACCGGTCACCATTTTGTTCCTGGCTTTATCCTTGCACTGCCATTTCGCGACTGGTGGGCGTCCATAATTTTCATACCTCTCCAGTGGGCTCTGGGGGTCGATGGTTTGAGAACCCCTCCTCTCTACCCCACTTTCTTTTTTCTTTTTTTGAATAATTTTTATTAAGAATGTCAGCATAACCATTTATCAAATACATATCATCCTCATCCCCCCCCCAATTTTCCCTCCCCGCTCCCCAAGAAAAAAACCACCCAGACTTCCCTCCACTCCTTTTTTCTGGTTTTTCAGCACATGTTATTCTCTGCATATTATAAAATTGTAAAGATCCTTAAATTATCTGCCTATATGTTACCAATAATAAATTTGTGTCTGTTTATTCAAAACAATAGTGAAATTTTAAAAAAGGGAAATGATATATGTTATGGGATTAGGGGGGCTACTCGTGCGTAAGCGTTTAAGCCCTCCAGGCTCTGCAAATCAGTTTCTAAACTCTCCCAGTCCGCGGAGCCATGGGTGCATGGCTGCCTCAATCGCTGGCAGAATCCGTCAGTGGGCGCTTCCGGAATTTACGCCAACATAAGAGTTCCTTAACGGAAACTCTCCGTCTGGATTCTCTGCGTGACAGTTTCCTGCGCAGAGTAGGCGTCCCCAGTGGAGGTCCTGAGCCCTCCCCGCTGTTCTCACTGGAAGCATCTTGGAGCCATCCCTCCGCCTGAGTTTCTGCAGGAACTCTCCCTCTTCCCCTGCTGGTCCCTTCCTCAGCATCTGAGGGTCTCCTAGCCTCCTTGAGCCCTTCCACCACCTGACTCTCCGATGGCAGTTCCCTGACAATATACAATGAATTGAAGAAAATGTTCCAATTAACATTTGTAAAAAAAACCCTGAAGCATTTTTGTTAGGGATTGTAGGAAAAGACCTGCCAAGGAAACTGAAGAATATATTCATGTATGCGACAAAGGTGGCAAGAGTCTTAATAGCACAAGGATGGAAGAACGAAGAAATCCCGACAAAAGAACCGTAGCAAGGGAAACTGATGGACTATGCAGAACTGGCGAAATTGATGCACAGTCTACGTGATAAGGACAACTGTGACTTTAAAGAAGAATAGGAACCTTTTACAAAGTAGTTAAAGAAACAACAAAATGAATTGGACTCCTCTCTACCCCACTTTCAGTGCAGTCACAGAACTGTAGATAACAATTAGCCTTGCCCAGAACACTCCCCTCTTATTCTCTTCAGCCAGATGCCGTCCTCGGTCACACCAGATCCTTAGCCTCTTTTGATTTAAATAGCAAGAGGCTTCTGTCCCAACTCGTGCTCCCAAAGCAAGACACCAGTTCCATGCCACAGTCAGTGGTCAAGAACTTTGTTATCCTCTCAGCCACGTCCCCGTTGATGGCGAGGGATCGGAAGTGGTCAAAGTCATGCCTGCCCAGTTTCCGCAGGCGCCGGGCAGCTGACCTGTAGCATTTCCACGGCTGGGGTTCGAGGAGCAAGTAGGTGCTTTTAGACGCAAGATAAGACAAGAACGTCACCAGGCCACGGTCTCCATGATTGAGGTGGATCCACATGGTCACGGACATACAGAAGGCAATGTCAAACTTGGAGTGGCCAAAGTTGCCCAGGTAGGAGCTCAGCACCGTCTCCCTTGCGTCGGGGTCCATGATGTCGAGGACGGCGTAGGAAACAGAGGCAGGGAAGGGGTTCTGTTGCCTGGCTCTCTCGATCAGCCCAGCGTCAATGTCGCAGCAGAGAAGGCGAAGTTCATTCAGATGCTCCTGGCAGGCTTGGGTCTCCTGAAGCCCAAGGAGGTGCCTGTACAGTGCGACACTGAGCTCCCCCGAATTGCACCCCACATCCAGCCCCAAAAGGGGCTTTCCACGTGGGTTAGGGAACAGCTGGCTCAGCAACTCACTGGGCAAGAGCTGGATGCGTCCCTCCGGTGGGTGGAAGCGAGAGTAATCGGGGAAGTTCCCGTATGGCGCTGCTCCGCCCGGGATCTGGGCATCCCCAAGCACTTTACAGTATTCACTCGTGGGCACCGCCATCTTGATACGGACGAGGCCTAACACCCAATCTTCTGCATGTTTCACAAAGAGCAAAAACTGGTTGCGCAGACCTGGAACAAAAGGCGTGAATATTATATGAAAGGACTGGAACACTTTTGCTTTATTCGTGGGATTTGCTGTCCTGCTGTATTTAGGAAATTTCATTATGTCTACTCAGTTTATTTTACCTAGCTCAGTATATGTCTGGCATCATCATCACCATCAATTTATACCCCGCCCATCTGGCTGGGTTTCCCCAGCCACTCTGGGCGCCTTCCAACAAAATACTAAAATACAATAATTCCTCAGATATTAAAAGCTTCCCTAAACAGGGCTGCCTTCAGATGTCTTCTAAAAGTCTGGTAGTTGTTTTTCTCTTTGACATCTGGTGGGAGGGCGTTCCACAGGGCGGGTGCCACTACCAAGAAGGCCCTCTGCCTGGTTCCCTGTAACTTGGCTTCTTGCAGCGAGAGAACCGCCAGAAGGCCCTCGGAGCTGGACCTCATACCTTTCAACATTTCTCTGATGAAAATAGGGACGTCCTATTCAATAATTATAATAAACCTTTCAAGCCCTAAACAGCCTTGGCCCAGTATACCTGAAGGAGCGTCTCCACCCCATACTTCAGCCCAGACACTGAGGTCCAGCACCGAGGGCCTTCTGGCGGATCCCTCCCTGCGAGAAGCGAGGTTGCAGGGAACCAGGCAGAGGGCCTTCTTGGGGGTAGTGCCTGCCCTGTCGAACGCCCTCCCACTAGATGTCAAAGAAATAAACAACTCTCTGGCTTTTAGAAGACATCTGAAGGCAGCCCTGTTTAGGGAAGTTGTTAATGTTTAATGTTCTATTGTGTTTTTAATTCTGTTTGGAGCCACCCAGAGTGGCTGGGGAAACCTAGCCAGATGGGTGGGGTACAAATAATAAATTATTGTTGTTGTTGTTGTTCTTGTTGTTATCTTGCTCATTCTTCATGAACACCAGAAAAGCCTGCTAGATTAGGCCAGTGGCCCATCTAGTCCAACATCCTGGAAGTTAGATTAACCTCAGCCAGAGCAGGGCCTTATCAGTGATGGCTCTGGCCTGGATGGAACGTTCTGTCTCATGAGACCAGGGCCCTGCAGGATCTGATTTCTTTCCGCAGGGCCTGTAAGACAGAGTTGTTCCACCTGGCCTTTGGCTTGGAGCCAATTTGATTCCCTCCCCCTCTTTCTCTTTTCTTTTTCCTTTCTCCTCCTGTGATGAGGCTGCATTTTAATATTTTTATGTTTCAATATTTTAATGTATTTTAATCTTGTTTTTAAGTTGTATTCATTCTACTTGTTTTTCATTCTACTTGTTTGTATTCATTCTACTTGTTTTTATACCCTGCCAGATGGGCAGGGTATAGATAATAAATTATTATTATTATTATTATTATTATTATTATTATTATTATTATTAATATCTGATTGGGTTGCCCCAGCCATTCTGGGTGGCTTCCAACATATATAAAATCTTAATAAAACCTTAAACGGTTTCAAAAACTTCCCTATACAGGGCTGCCTTCGGGTGTCTTGCGGCCTTTCTCCATCTGTGGGTCCCCAGATGTTGTTGAACTACAACTCTCATCACCAGCGAGGCCGGAGCTCAGGGATGACGGGAGTTGTAGTCCAACAACATCTGGGGACCCAAAAGTTGAGAACCACTGTAAGGTTAGTACTTACTTATCTCATTTCAGTCTAATCGCACTTTCTCTTATCTCATTTCATTCTAATCGCACTGTCTTAGTCCTGCGATCGTAATCATTTCAAACTGCTTTCAGTATTGCGTTTGACTCTTGTGACCCACCCAGTGAAAAACCCTTAGCGTGCACCCAGAGTGCAATAACAATGCCAACATTTACCCGTTTGCTGAGTAACTTTGACCGAAACAACCAACCCAACAACAAGAAGAAGGACTGAATCCCAGCCCCGTTCCCTTCGCTCCTACCTGCCTGGGATGTGCGAAGCGAGGCAGGCGTTTCTGACCCACAACTGCCCCCTTCCTCCCTTTCACCCCGCTAACAAAACCTCCCCCCGCCCCCAGTAACGTCTGAAACGAACCAAGACGCGTGTACTCCTCCAAAGCCAGAGTCTACCCGAAGTTAAGCATCTCTCTTCACGTTTCCCCCCTCCTCTACTTTGCCTTTCGTAAGTCTATGGTTTGCCGCAGGGTCACGTGCTCCGCGTCCCGGAAGCGCGTCCAGCGTCCCCTCCCCTTCATCCGGAAGTGAGGGAGGAAAGCACGTGACGCTCGCTCTCCCTACCGGAAGCGGGCCTCTCTGAGCCGAGGGCTATTTCCGGCGCCGCTGCGGCCGCTCTTCCTCTCCTCCTCCTTCTTCTTCTTCTTGCAGCGAGCGAGGGAGGGAGGCGAGTCTTCTTCCGCCTCCTCCGCGGGATGTAGCTGCAACGGTCGTCCGGTAAGCGAGAGGGGGGCGGGGGGGGGAGGCCTCGGAGAAGCGGCCGGCTTCCGAGAGAAAGAGCCATATACTATCCCTCGCCCAGGATACGTAGCAGTATATGCAGCTATGTCCGAAGGGAGGAGCTGGCCTGAGTGCGGGGTCCTGTCAGCAACAGGTGGGCGGCCTCCGAGGGCTTCCCAAGGGCAGTGTTCTGCGGAGAAGGCTTATTCCAGTTTTATTATGTGTGATATTATATATATATATATATATATATATATATATATATATGCATACATATATATATATATATATGCACATATACACACACACACCACACACATATATATACATATACACACCCCCATATATATATATATATATATATATATATATATATATATATATATATACACACACATACATATATATATATACATATTTACACACACATATATACATACACACAAACACACACACATTTATATACATACACACACACACATTTATATACACACACACACACACACACACACATATATATATACACACATACACACACACACACACAGTGGTACCTCGGGTTACATATGCTGCAGGTTACAGACACTTCAGGTTACAGGCTCCGCTAACCCAGAAATAGTACCTTGGGATAAGAACAGAAATTGCGCTCCGGCGATGCGGCAGCATCAGGAGGCCCCATTAGCTAAAGTGGTGCTTCAGGTTAAGAACAGTTTCAGGTTAACAACAGACCTCCGGAACGAATTAAGTACGTAACCAGAGGTACCACTGTATATGATATTATTTATATGTGTGTATACACACACAGACAACAGACACACATATATAAATAAATAATAATTTTATTTATATCCCGCCCTCCGCAGCCGAAGCCGGGCTACAGTGTGTGTGTGTATACACATATAAATAATACACACACACACACACACACACACACAGAGTACTTTTTTCCTGGGGGGACGCAGGAGTACACATACCTCTGAGCATTTTGTGAATCTTTGTGCTTTTGTGTCTTTATTTCCCCCGATTTGAACTATAAAATGGTGGTTTTCTTGAGACAAAATGAGAATACCCCTGAACAGTTGTTTGGGAAAAAAGCACTGTGTACACACACAGAGAGATAATGCAATATCTGGGGGCACAACATTGGCTCCCCCTGCTGCAGCCAAAAGTAATTTGTAAGTTTAGATCGTTACTATTACTATAATTCATTTCCCAGTTCCGTTAGTGATGACACTACTAGGGTTGCCATAGTTTAAAATGTATGTGAACTGCCCTAAGACCTCCAGGTATAGGGCGGTATATAAATAAATTCAATAAACAAACACACACACACACACATATCTCCATGCAACACATAATGGATCCTGGTCACCAGGCACAAAGCAAGATGCAGTCACGGTGTGTACGAGGCAGGAAATATTAGCGGCCAATAAAGGAGTGCGTGAGGAGCTCCTGCGCTCCTCCGGGTGACAGCTAATGAAATAAATAGCAAAACGAGCCAGCTTCAAAAGTTATCTCTTGTTTCTGAAGGGCTGTACTCTGTGTTTTTTTATTGTTATTTTAAGTACTCTATTTTAAGAGCATGCTTGTTTTCTGCCGCTCCGGAGGGTAGGACTCGAACTAATGGCTTCAAGTCGTAAGAAAGGAGATTCTAACTAAACATTCAGGAAAAACTTTCTGATAGTAAGAGCTGTTTGGCAGTGGAACGGACTCTTGTGGACACTCCTTCCTTGGAGGTTTTTAAACAGAGGTTGGGTGGTCATCTGTCATGGATGCTTTAGCTGAGATTCCTGCATTGCAGGGGGTTGGACTAAATGACCTTTGGGATCCCTTCCAACTCTAAGATTTTATGATTCTATCAGTCAAGTTGTTGTTTTATGTTGATAAACTGCCCTGTGATCTTCAGACGCAGAGTGGTATATAAATTTAAAATTATTATTATTATTATTATTGCCCCATAGACAGCAGCCTCTCTTCTCTCACCTACGAAGAACGTTGCTCTTTGGTCACAGTCCACAGATGCCCATATTATTTCCTTGCCTTTTGCTTCCTGTCTAGGTTTAATCCTGGGGATAAAGAGCTTATAGTGGCAGAAACTGCTGCAGCCAGGAGTGGCTTGGCATGTTTCTGACCTGGTGGGGGTATTGTGATCCTAACAGGTTTCTGTATTCTTGCAAACTCCTATTAATTACCAAAGGGAATGATTTGATTCCAAGTTTAAATGCCCTCCAGTAACTCCACCCCCCCCCTCACACATCTTATCTACAGTCTACAGGCCAGGCTCTTCTTTCCTTCTTAAGTTCTTACGCAGTGCTAGAGGACAAGAGGACTTGACAGTTCTTCCTTTTGCTGCTGGCTACTCTTGCCTCCCTGTGGCTTTGCAAGACTACACTTCATAATCCAGCAAGCTGTGTTACCAGTTGTTTTCTTTCGCAATAGAGGCTGTTTTCTTTAAAGCTCTTCTGCGGAAAAGGAACCAGCTATTAGCTGTGCTCTAATAGCGTTTCCTGAATCTATCGCTAGAGAAGAGAATGTTTTTCCTTAAAAGAGGCATGCAGGGTTATACGGGGGTCAGGATTTGGCAATCTCACTTGCCCCTCTCACGGCAGGATCTCAAATTCTCCTGGGGAGGAGCAGGGATAGCCCGGATCCCAAACAGAAGTGGAAGTCTGCTATTTGTTTGAGCTTGTTGGGTGCAGGCAGTGAGCCAAAGCTAACTCCTGGCTCCAGACTGGAGGGAAATGGAGCAAACGGCTTTACTTGTCTTTGGTGATCAAGGCTGTTGTTCAGAGGCAAAGTGCAGAAGCTTGCAGGTTCAGTCCCCAGCAGTCCTGGAGAGCTGTGACCAGTCACTGTAAGCCAGAGGTAGGCAACATGGTGCCCTCCAAGCGTTGCTGGACTACAACTCCCATCATTCCTGACCGTTAGCTGTGATGAGTGGGGCTGATGGGAGTTGTAGTCCAACAACACTGGGAGGGCACCACGTTGGATCCCCTTGGTGTAGGTTGGTCGAATGGCTGGGAGAGAATGAGTCTGTTTACTACGTTGGATCTCAAACTGTCCTGCAAAGGGAGAGTGAGCCCCGCACACCTTGCAAGTTTCTGTTCATCTTCAGGGTTGCAACCTTTCAGGGACTGTATGCCAGTGATCTCAGTAAACTAATATTTTTGTTTAGCAAAGAGAAAGTCTCTAAGAATGCTCCGATGATCAAAAGAAGTTGCATTAAGATGGTCCATGCTGGCTCTATGGTTAGATTTTTTTAATGAAGAACAAACACACTTGAAGATTACCTTGTGTTCCATTATTGCCTTTTCCATTGTAATGCACAGCCATGGATGAACCTGCTTGTGTCTTCTACAATTGTTCACACACTGAGACTCAACTGGCATGGCCGGTGTGTGTCCTAAAATAGGTAAAGGTAAAGGACCTCTGACCATTAGGTCCAGTCGTGACCGACTCTGGGGTTGCGGCGCTCATCTCGCTTTATTGGCCAAAGGAGCCGGCGTACAGCTTCTGGGTCATGTGGCCAGCAAGACTAAGCCGCTTCTGGTGAACCAGAGCAGCGCACGGAAACACCGTTTACCTTCCCGCCAGAGCGGTACCTATTTATCTACTTGCACTTTGACGTGCTACTTGCACTTTGACCGAGCAACGGGAGCTCACCCCGTCGCAGGGATTCGAACTGCTGACCTTCTGATCGGCAAGTCCTAGGCTCAGTGGTTTAACCCACAGCGCCACTCGAGTCTCTTGAGTGTCCTAAAATAGACCCCCCCCAAATCCTCTATCAACATGCCAGGAATATTTTGGCTGGCAACTGATGTGGAAGGATATTCCTAAACGATGAAAATTTAAAAGCTGCTGTTGAGGATTCTGGGAGTGTTTCTATGTGGCAGCTGTGGAAGTGATGTTGTGAGGTCGTTGGCTTTTTGTACAGAGTCCACACAACATCCCATCTCAAAAATGCCACCCCGTATCCTCCGCCTGCCCCAATTTAATCAGAGTCTACTCTTTCCATAGAGTTGGTTATTTTTTTACTATTTAGTCAGTTTTTCTGTGGAAACAGTGAATCCAGGCTTGCTGGGCTCTGCGTCACCTGAGCGTTACTCCTAGAACGCACTTTTGCTACCCCCACAGCAGTTGCGCCTCAGGAAGTGGAAGTTTGGTGATGATTGTGAGTGAGATGCCTTTTGCAAGCATCCAACGTATTGTGGGAGGTGGTTTCAAAGGGCAATACTCCTCAAGTCTAAGAAGGCCCCTCTTGTACCTGCCCCTGTTGCCAAGCTTAGCTGGGTAATCTGTGGGCACTTCCAGACTGCCACTGTTTGGGGGTAAACTCTGGCTGCACAATTAAAATCGGTTGAGAGGTCTTGTGCAACAAAGCTGTCTCCCCACTCCCACAAGATAAGACTTCATGCAATAAGGAGAGTGCTGAGAAAATGCCACGGCCAGTGTGAGACAATGTTAGATTGAGAAGCAGTGGCTGGCCCAACGACATCCAGTGAGCTTCATGCCTGAGTGGGGATTTGAACCCTGGTTTCCCAGGTCCCAGTCCAACATGCGAACCACTACACTAAACTTACTCTTCAAATGAATGATAATTTCTGGTGTTACGCATCCATATATGTTGTAAATGTTATTGTGATCTGTGTTTTAAACTCCACCCCCCCATTTTGCATATAAGTACACTGCTTATATTAAGGGGGGACGCGGGTGGTGCTGTGGGTTAAACCACAGAGCCTAGGACTTGCTGATCAGAAGGTCGGCGGTTCGAATCCCTGTGACGGAGTGAGCTCCCATTGCTCAGTCCCTGCTCCTGCCAACCTAGCAGTTCGAAAGCATGTCAAAGTACAAGTAGATAAATAGGTACCGCTCCAGCGGGAAGGTAAACGGCGTTTCCGTGCGCTGCTCTGGTTTGTCAGAAGCGGCTTAGTCATGCTGGCCACATGACCCGGAAGCTGTCTGCGGACAAACGCCGGCTCTCTCGGCCTATAGAGCTAGATGAGCGCATCAGAGTCGGTCACGATTGGACCTAATGGTCAGGGGTCCCTTTACCTTTACCTTTATATACATCACTATATATAAAATGATTATTAATAATGATAATTCATGGGCATGCATTGCATATACATGTTTGTGATGCATAAATTTTGCACTCGTTACATTGGGTGTTGGCACAATGTTTAAAACAGCTAACCCCTCTTATAGTAAAAAGTGAGATGAGAAGGAGAGAGTAAAGTCTGGATTAAAACATTCCCTGTAAGCTTGCTAAAGTTTACCCAAAGGGTAATTATTTGGACTGCTGGAATAATGAAACTGCAGGGTGAGAAATAGTAAGGAAGTGAACGAAATAGGAAGGAAGGGAGTTTTGCAAATGAGCAGAAGCTGTGCAACACCTAAGCACAGTTGGGCAATTGCCAGACAAGCTTTTCCTGCATCAGAGAGCAAAAGTGTGCACATCTAACCCTTTGAAAATCCTGCTTCTAGGCTTTGCAGAGCTGGAATGTCAAGTTGGGTGGAGCTGTGAGCCAGTTTCCTGCAAAGCGCAACAACTCAAAAGGTAATAAATCCTTTCCTCAGCCTCCCTTAAGTTTCTCTCTTTAACGCTTCCTGCCTGCATTTAAACTAGGTGCTCCTCAACAGCATGAATGCAATGTTGTTTTCTTTTGAGGGAGTGAGGTTAAATGTCCTCTTTGAAGCTGCACAATTTAGCAAATCATTGACAGGGGTTGGATTATGAATCTGATGGGTCCTCCGAGGGCCTCAAAAGCCGTAGGGTTATTGCCTCTCTCCCATCCCTGAATGTGAAAGGCATATTTGTCTGCTGTAGGTTTTGCCAGGGCTCCAGCACTTCTCTAACTTCAGGTTAATCAGTGCATTTCAGTATAGGCGTTTTAGTAGTTGGCACAGACTCAGAAGCAGTGTTGACATCAAAGCAAGCCTTGGGAAGAGGACATTTGCCTTGCCTTCCTCCCCTTGCTCCCAGGAGCCTTCACCAGTCACCTCTTCTGCCAGGAAGAATCTGGAGCTGCAGGCTGCCAAGCTGCCCAGGTGAGAAGATGCCGTCCTTGCTCTCTAGAGACCACAACACCTGATGGAGGGGTGGGCAACCTAAGGCCCTGTCAGCTTCGCCTTTGAGCCTGTGCCAACGACTGGGCTCAACCTCTTCAGTCCCGACTGGGCTAGGCGAGCTAGGAAGCACTTCCAGACACCTTCCACTACGGGAGAGCAGGTCTAAGTGCAACGGACTCACAACTTTGAGCTGTGAGCACCAAACTCAGCAGAGTATGAACTACACGAACGACGGCTCTGAAGCTTAACTTCTTCATTCTATTATAGCTACTGCAAACTAAAATAAACTAAAGACTAAAGGAGGCTAGTTTAGTTTCGTGGGACGCGGGTGGCGCTGTGGGTTAAACCACAGAGCCTAGGACTTGCCGATCAGAAGGTCGCGGTTTGAATCCCCGCGACGGGGTGAGTTCCCGCTGCTCGGTCCCTGCTCCTGCCAACCTAGCAGTTCGAAAGCATGTCAGAGTGTAAGTAGATAAATAGGTACCACTCCAGCGGGAAGGTAAACGGCGTTTCCATGTGCTGCTCTGGTTCGCCAGAAGCGGCTTAGTCATGCTGGCCATATGACCCGGAAGCTGTACGCCGGCTCCCTCGGCCAATAAAGCGAGATGAGCGCCGCAAGCCCAGAGTCGGCCATGACTGGACCTAATGGTCAGGGGTCCCTTTACCTTTAAAGTAGGCTACTGGACTGCATGAGTGTTACAGTTGCTTATGCAGTCATCTTATCTCTACACAGATAACACTCAGACTCCTACAGAGTCAGGCAGAAGCGGAAGAAGCGATGAGCAGATTCTGCCCCCTCCTTTCTGAAAACATTGGCAGGAGATTCTCGCAGTGGTTTGGGGCGAAATATCCACAGGCCCATGGGCCACAAGCGGCCTATGGGGGGCGTTTAACCGGCCCCTGAGCTGCCCCTGAACCGAGGTGTTGGCTCGGCGAGTCCCTGTGCGCTGCGCTAAACAGGTGCAGCACAACGTGGGGACTCCCTTCCGCAGTGCCAGAAATCGCGCCAGAGCACACACCGGAAATTGCATCTGCGCAGGCGCCGATCTGGCCCATGGAGGGATCTCCGCTAGAGTGAACCAGTCCAGGCAAGGTAACCCTTGCCCACCCCTGACCTGATGCTTCCTGGTTGCTTGGTAGTCCACCGTTGTGGGGAGTGGGGAGGAACTTCTAAGTCCAGGAGTTGAGTGGGGTATTGTCACACCATCCTCCTCCCAGAGCCTTCATCATCTTTTAAAAAACAACAATTCTTGCAAATTTATTTTCACTTATGGCCGGTACATCTTCCTAGGTCCCTGTATGGCCAGGGTGTGGAAATTGTAGCCCTCCAGTTTTGGGACTACAAATCCCATCAGCCCCAGTCAGCATGGCCCGTGGTCAGGGGTGATGGATGTTGGAGTCCTTCGGCATCTGGAATGTCATAGCTTTCCCAACCCCACCATAAGCGGTTGTAGTTGGTGAGAATTTGCATTTCTCCTCCACGTTTGTGAACATAACCACTTACGCTCATGCAAACAGGGATTTTGACCCATCTCTTCATTTCTGTGGCTTTCTCTTTGATCAACTGGCATCTGCTGACTCTCTCCCCCCACATCCCACCCAGATATGGAACAAATTGCTTTCCTTGTCCACCCTTAATAATAATAATAATTTTTATTTATACCCCGCCCTCCCCAGCCAAGGCGGGCTCAGAGCGGCTTACAAGCAATAATAAAAACAAGTTGAATGATTACAACTTAAAAACAAAATTAAAATACAACATAAAAATATTGAAACGTTAAAATATTAAAATGTAGCCTCCTCGCAGGAGGAGAAGGAAAAGAAAAAAGAAAAAGAGGGAAGGAGGGAATCAAATTGGCTCCAAGCCAAAGGCTAGGCGGAACAACTCTGTCTTACAGGCCCCGCGGAAAGAAATTCATCACCCTTAGATGAATCATGTCGGCTAGCCTAAAATTGAGGGCAAAACGCAGCTTAATTTTATAGAATTTTGCAAGGTCTTTTGTGGTTTCTTCTCTCTCTCTCTCTCTGAATGGCTTTGAACCACAACTCTTTGAAATCTCATTTTGGAATACGCCTGTATATTTGCAGGCACCATTCATTCAGCGAGGTTGCCAAATTCTTGTGGTTTGAAGGACATTGTTCCTTAGTAGTGGACTTCTGATTGGCGCTTTTAGAACGAAATATTATTGCTAGTTGGGCCTCCATCCTTTTTAAGCATCCCCTACAGCCCCTGGTAGGAGTTTTGCCTCCTACACTATTTTAATTCATAAAAATTACACACTTGATGGGGGGCGTGACATGAAAACACATCAAAGGAGTTGGCGAAGGCTAATTTCTAAGCCATTGGAAAAACAGCTTAATAGTTAGGGAAATCCCCCAAAGCAGAGAAGTAGACCAGCAAATTCAGTAATAAGACCCCCATTGTTTTATTTAACCAAGTCATCAACAAAGCAATTTTAAAATTTTCGATCCATTCTTTATTTTTTAAGAAGTGTAAAGGTAAAGGTACTCCTGCCCGTATGGGCCAGTCTTGACAGACTCTAGGGTTGTGCGCTCATCTCACTCTAGAGGCCGGGAGCCAGCGCTGTCCGCAGACACTTCCGGGTCACGTGGCCAGCGTGACAAGCTGCATCTGGCGAGCCAGCGCAGCACACGGAACGCCGTTTACCTTCCCGCCGGTAAGCGGTCCCTATTTATCTACTTACACCCAAGGGTGCTTTCGAACTGCTAGGTTGGCAAGCGCTGGGACCGAATGACGGGAGCGCACCCCGCCGCGGGGATTCGAACCGCCGACCATGCAATCGGCAAGTCCTAGGCGCTGAGGTTTTACCCACAGTGCCACCTTGTACTGGGCTGTAAAGCAGAGCGAGTGTTTTAACTATTTGAAATGACCCTTAAGTGCAGTAGCCTAGATGGAATATCCTTCCTATCTCACACAGTGAATGCATCTTTCAATCTGCTGTGATATAGGCACACTTCCCGGGGAGATTGTGCCAAGTGAAACTGGGTTTTGCTCAGCAGCCATTTCTGAAAAGCCATTTCTGAATTTTTCTGAGCTTGCATTTATCTGCGTTACTTGCTTATTGAATGTTCCGCTTTTGCTGTAACTTGCATGGCATTGTGATTTTGGAGACAGATATATTGATGGAAGTTTTGTTTCGTTGTTATGGTGAGCTGCTTTGAGCTCAGTGTTGTTGCTGGAAAAGCAGCATGCAAATATTAAATTTTTTAAAATTAATCTTCCGCAATCGCTGAAATAATTTCCCTGCCCCACCTTTCAGCACTTCCCCCCACCCCCGTGATACAGATTCGGTTTACCGAAACTCGTGCAATTAATCTGCTAAGATGCCTTTAACTGGGTGACAGCTCTATTCAGTTAATGAAGAAAGAGGAGAATCTGGAAATGTTCCAAGCTTCTCTGAGGAGGAACATCCAAAATGTGTCTGGAGGGGGGGGGAAACACCTCTTTTCAGAAGCAGACCGTTTTACAAATTAACTTGTTCTTCTTCCTAGTGAGAGTCTTCGTCAGGGTGCCTGCTGTTCATCTGATTTCGGAAAGGGGAAGAGGCCTGGTGTCTGCGTTGCCCAAATGTCGTCCCGCAAAGCCTCAGTTGCCAGCCAAGGAAATGGGCCTTCAGCTAATGGCAGGGAGAGGGAACTTGTGGAGCTGGCTGAGCTCGGACCCCTCTTAGAGGAGAAAGGAGACCAAGCGCCAACCAGTTCGGCCATTGTAAGTAAGCTTCCTGCCAGAGAGATGCTAAACCCCATTAAAGCAAAGCTATTTTCAGATTAATGCCTTACAGGGTGGTGGGGTGAATAATATGGGGAAGGGCGGGGACCAGGCATACACCACCCTGAGCACCCTGGAGAAAAGGCAGGATCTGCATGTCATGATAATAAAAACATAATAATAATTTATTATTTATACCCCGCAGCCACTCTGGGTGGCTTCCAACAAAATATTAAAATACATCAAACATTAAAAGCTTCCCTAAACAGGGCTGCCTTCAGATGTCTTCTGAAAGTCTGGTAGTTGTTGTTCTCTTTGACATCTGCTGGGAGGCCGTTCCGCAGGGCGGGGGCCACCACCGAGAAGGCCGTCTGCCTGGTTCCCTGTAACCTCATTTCTCACAGGTAGGGAACCGCCAGAAGGCCCTTGGAGCAGGACCTCAGTGTCCAGGCAGAATGATGGGTGGAGACGCTCCTTCAGGTATACAGTGGTACCTCGGGTTACAGACGCTTCAGGTTACAGAATCTGCTAACCCAGAAATAGCACCTCAGTTTAAGAACTTGGCTTCAGGATGAGAACAGAAATTGTTCTCTGGCAGCGCAGCAGCAGCAGGAGGCCCCATTAACTAAAGTGGTTTTCAGGTTAAGAACGGACCTCCGGAACGAATTAAGTACTTAACCCGAGGTACCATCCTGGCTTATAAAAGCTAGCCGGGAAGGACTGGGCGATGGGCTTCGTGGGGTGGTGAATGCTTCCCTCCGTGAGGGAGCCTTCCCAGACCTGCTGAAAGAGGCGGTTATTAAACCGCTTCTTAAAAAACCATCTTTAGATGCGGCCACAATGGCCAACTATCGCCCAGTCTCAAATCTTCCATTCTTGGGCAAGGTGATTGAGCGAGCGGTTGCCGAACAACTCCAGGCACGCCTGGAAGAAGCGGACCATTTGGATCCCTTCCAGTCGGGATTCAGGCCTCATCATGGGACTGAAACTGCCTTGGTCGCACTGGTTGATGATCTCCGGCGGGCTAGGGACAAAGGTGAGAGCTGTTTCCTAGTTCTGCTGGATCTCTCAGCGGCGTTTGATACCATCGACCATAACATCCTTCTGGATCGTCTTGAGGGGCTGGGAGCTGGGGGCACTGTCCTACAGTGGTTCCGCTCCTTCCTCCTGGGCCGTGTTCAGAAAGTGGTGGTGGGGGATGAGTGTTCAGACCCCTGGGCTCTCACCTGTGGGGTGCCTCAGGGTTCCGTCCTCTCCCCCATGCTTTTTAATATCTATATGAAGCCTCTGGGAGAGATCATCAGGGGGTTTGGGCTGGGTGTTCATCAGTATACAGATGACACCCAGCTCTACCTCTCCTTTAAATCAGAACCAGTGAAGGCGGTGAAGGTCCTGTGTGAGTGCCTGGAGGCGGTTGGAGGATGGATGGCGGCTAACAGATTGAGGCTAACAGATTCTGACAAGACAGAAGTACTGTTTCTGGGGAACAGGAGGCGGGCAGGTGTGGTGGGATGGTAAACGGCGTTTCCGTGCGCTGCTCTGTTTCGCCAGAAGCGGCTTAGTCATGCTGGCCACATGACCCGGAAGCTGGACGCTGGCTCCCTCAGCCAATAAAGCGAGATGAGTGCCGCAACTCCAGAGTCGGCCGCGACTGGACCTAATGGTCAGGAGTCCCTTTACCTTTTTAGTTACTGACATTAGACAATTGCTCTTGCTATATTTCTATAGTTGCTTGCCACCCAAAAGCCTATTGAGAAATAATAATAATAATAATTACCTGTATTAGTTTTGCTGGTTTTATTGCTTTGTAATGATGGATGTTTAGGCATGTTTTTTTTTTTAATGTTCTGTGGATTTTAGCTTTGCTTTATCTTCTGCTTTATTTGCACACTGCTCTTAAAGTGATTTATGAATCCTTCTAAATAAGTAAATATGAACCATATATAAATATATAAACCAGAGAGCCAGTGTGGTGTAGTGGTTAAGAGCGGTAGATCGTAATCTGGTGAACCGGGTTCGATTCCCTGCTCCTCCACCTGCATCTGCTGGGTCACCTTGGGCCAGTCACACTTCTTTGAAGTCTCTCAGCCTTCCTTACCTCACAGAGCGTTTGTTGTGGGAGAGGAAGGGAAAGGAGAATGTTAGCCGCTTTGAGACTCCCTAGGGTAGTGATAAAGCGAGATATCAAATCCAAACTCCTCTTCTTCTTCTTACAAGCATGGCAGGATTTAAGCATTGTACTTCCAGGGAACTTTGTGTTTTCCACTGGGAATAAATAAGGCCGGAGGAGGGGGATCAGGGTCTTCGCAAGGCCCCCTCCTTGTTACAAGGAGATGTGTCTGAATCTGTGATGGGAACACATCCATCATTTTATTTCATGTATTTATATGCTGTTCGTCACCAGAAAAGTCTGTAAGTGGTTTACAAAAAGATAACAAATATAACAGAGGTGTGTGTGTGTTATATAATATACACCCAGACACCACAATGTCTGTACACCCCCCCCCCCAACATCTTGGGAACTGTAGTTAGGGGTCTGGGAATTGTAGCTCTGTGAGGAGTAAACAGCCGTTCCCAGGATTTATTCTGTGTATACTTTAAATATATGGTGTGCACCCTTCCTAAAAGACACCAGTGCCGTATGAAACAATAAAATTCCAGCAAGGCAAAAGCATAGCATCTCAGTTGAGGGTCATGGAAAACAGGAAACAGTTGATGTACCAGTTGTCATTTGAAGTTCATCGCATTGGTTCCTCCCATTTGGCAAGGGGCAAGGGAGAGAAAGCTCCAGAAGGTTGTCCCTACCCCAGAGAAAGCCCCGCTTCCAAGATACCATACAATGATAGTTACAGGTAGGTAGGCGTGTTGGTCTGCCGTAGTCGAAACAAAAAATAAAATTCTTCCAGTAGCACCTTAGAGACCAACTAAGTTTCTTATTGGTATGAGCTTTTGTGTGCATGCACACATCTTCAGATAGGTTAGTTGGTCTCTGAGGTGCTACTAGAAGGAATTTGGTTTCATAAAATGATAGTTTGCCAGTGATAGTATAGTTAGCAGAGCCCAATCAAGTCTCTCAGTCTTCATTCTAGGCGTTAAGGCTCTTGCCATGTCTTTGTCAAGCAACCATAAATATACTGGCGAATCCTATTAGCGGCTTTGTAGCTGTAATCTTGGCAGCTTATGTGATCCTTCGTTTTGACCTTCACCTAGCCTACCGGTGCTGTGATTCTGCACAGTGCTGGATCCACATCTCTGGATTCCAACCCTTGAACACACCAGTAGATTTACTAGCATTAAACGCAGGAGCTCAATGGCATTTGATTAAGATAGGCCCTTCTTCCGCAATCCGATGCCCTTCAGATGTTTTGGGCTCGGCCACCACATCTGGGGCTGATGGGAGACTTCGTTCCAAACATCTGGAGGGCTCCAGGTCTGGGGGGCGCGCGCCGTGTGTAGGGCAAAAGCGGCCCTTGCGGCATTTTCTCACAGCTGGAATGTATAGATTTCGCAGAGTCTTCTGCAGTGCTGGACTGAGAGCCTTCAGGCTTTGCAAGGCTGCCAGCTCCCTCCCTTTGCCAATTTGCAAAACTGCCCATGCGATGCAACTCAAAGATTAGGCTTCCTCTCACAGTCCCACTTCTCCTTGCAACTGCAAACCTGCCTTGTTTTTCCCTCATTGTGCTGAGAACGTAGCAGGCAGAGCTTTGAGCTGGCGAACAGGCCTCATATGCCGAAGCCCACCTTGTAGGAGACGGGCGGCTGAAAAGGAGAGCCTGCCCTCCTCTGTTCTGCTTTGACGGGCTGCGAGTTTGTTTCCTGGGCCCCAGCCAAGGAGAGAAATGGAGCTTGCCAATTTGAGTTGCCCTCTTAGCAGCAGACGAGGAAATGCCGTTACCTTTAATCCTTTCTGCAAAGGAAATCTGGGATTAGGGCTGCAGCAGGGTGAGACCGGTCTTGCTACATGTGCAGACAGTCACAGAGGGGGTTCCCTTTGGGTGACTGGAGTTCTCTGATGGCTGCGTCTTCTCCTGCTGCTTATCACGTGCTCTTTGCTTGCTGTCTGTCTGTGGCCCTCCTATACTGCCCTGTACAAAACTGGAGATGTTTTCTGGTGTCAAGTGGGCTTCAATCACCTTCAAGCAATTTCAGGCTGTGCTGTTACAATTTTATTTAGATATCTCTGTTATGAACAACCCAAAAGTGCAGTAACAGGGTATTGCACACACACACCCCAACACACAAAGCAAACAAACAATCACCAATAAGGGAAAGAAATGGTGCATAAATCATGACATCCACATTTCCTGAGCTGGTGTGGTTGATAAAGAGCCTCTTAAGTCTGAAGCACAGGGAATAAAATTTCACCTTGTGCTGTGGAGGTCTTGTGCAAGAAACCCACTTCCCCACAGACCCACCCAATAATAAGAATAATAAATAAATAAATAAATAATTTTATTTATACCCCACCATCCCCGGCGAGAGCCAGGCTCAGGGCAGCTAACACCAATAAAATCACAGTAAAAACATACTACAGGGGTACATCAGGTTACATACGCTTCAGATTACATACGCTTCAGGTCACAGACTCCGCTAACCCAGAAATAGTGCTTCAGGTTAAGAACTTTGCTTCAGGATGAGAACAGAAATCGTTCTCTGGTCGCGCGGCGGCAGCAGGAGACCCCATTAGCGAAAGTGGTTCTTCAGGTTAAGTACAGTTTCAGGTTAAGAACGGACCTCTGGAAGGAATTAAGTTCTTAACCCGAGGTACCACTGTAAGGGAAAAAAGGGGGGGAGAGAAAAAACCCCAATTTAAAATACAGGTTAAAATGCATCCTCATTTTAATAGTAGCCCATAGATCAAAACCGTATGTCAGCACCGCCCTTGAGCCAGTGTCACCAACTGGACATATCCACTTCAGCCCAAATGGGCTAGGCGAGCTGGGTAGCACTTCCAGAGACCACCTTCTGCACAGGGACAGGTCAAAGTGCTGTGGACTCACAGCTTAGAGTTGTGAGCACCGGATTCACTCCAACAAGAAGACAGTCGTCACACAGCAGAGTACAGCAGAGTATAGCAGAGCATAAACGACTCGGAGAACAGCTCTGTAGAATGTCTTCTTTATTCTATCTACAACTATAATACACAACTATATACAGAGCTAAATGAGGTCTAAACGAAAATGCTGAACTGCACTGAGTGTCTGCAGCTGCTCTTAGCAGCAACCTTATCTCTACACACGATCTGTAACACTCAGTCTGTCTCTCTCTCTCTCTCTCTCTCTCTCTCTCTCTCTCTCTCTCTCTCTCTCTCCCCCCCCCCCCGACACTTTGATGTGAGGCTGGAGCGGAATAAGTAGAGAGCAGAAAACCACCCCTCCTCTCTGGAGAATCAGCAGAGAACATCAGCAGAATCTTGGATAGGGGAGGGGTGAAATCTCCTCACCGTAAGGGGAGGGAAACATAAGGGTCAAGTCCAAACCAAAGGCCAGGTGGAACAGCTCTGTCTTGCAGGCCCTGCGGAAAGATGTCAAGTCCCACTAGGTTTTTTCTTAAAAAAAAAAAAGGTTTTTTTTTAAAAAAAAAAATAATAAGGAAATTGCTGGGAAAGTTGTACTGTAAGTGTATCTGAAGAAGTGTGCATGCACACGAAAGCTCATACCAAGAACTAACTTAGTTGGTCTTTAGGGTGCTACTGGAAGGAATTTTTTTGTTTTGACTATGGCAGACCAACACGGCTACCTATCTGTAAATGTAAGATGTGGGATAATGTGTGCTTTGCCAAGCTCCCTGCAAACCAATCAGGACAAACGCTCTATAAACAGGTGGTCCGAAAGGAACCCATGAGTTTGGAATATCTCTTTAATATTCCGGAGCATTTTCAGTCTGACCCCTTGCCCTTTGCTCAGGCTGTGTGATCTCCTCCTCCTCCTAGGTTCCAGACCAGCCATGCCCAGCGACTCAGGAGGAAGAGGAGGAGGAGGTTCGTGTGCTGACCCTCCCTCTGCAGGCGCATCATGCAATGGAGAAAATGGAAGAATTTGTATACAAGGTAACTTTGGGTTGGCGCTCTAAGCCGGTATTGGGGCTGTAGGCTTCCATTGTTTCAGCTGCAGAGCTGGGTATGCTATGTTCTCTGGCTTTCTTCCTTACTTTGCAAGCCAAACAGGAGCACAGCAAATCGAGTTTGAGTTTGATAATAATAATAATAATTTATTATTTATATCCTGCCCATCTGGCTGGACTCCCCAGCCACTCTGGGCGTCTTCCAACAAAGTATCAAAATACAGCAGTCTGTTAAACATTAAAAGCTTCCCTAAACAGGGCTGCCTTCAGATGTCTTCCACCACCGAGAAGGCCCTCTGCCTGGTTCCCTGTAACCTCACTTCTTGCAGGGAGGGAACTGCCAGAAGGCCCTCGGTGCTGGACCTCAGTATCCGGGTAGAACGATGGGGGTGGAGACGCTCCTTGTGCCAATGTGCTCCCAGGTACTGACTGGTTTGGTGTGTTGCAGGTCTGGGAAGGCCGCTGGAGGGTGATCCCCTACGACGTGCTGCCCGACTGGCTGAAAGATAACGATTACCTCCTGCACGGGCACCGGCCCCCCATGCCCTCTTTCAGAGCCTGCTTCAAGAGCATCTTCCGCATCCACACGGAGACGGGCAACATTTGGACCCACTTGCTAGGTGACCCTGACTCTCTGGTTCCTGTTTTAATACTCTGGAACCTTGGTACCTGTGTTAATGTTGAGAGGGACCATCTCTCCCCCACTGCGACTTTTTCTTCCCTTGGGGCACTGGAATTGTCCACAAAGGTAGTGGATCTAGAATTTGGATCTAGAATTGTCCTCCTCGTCGTCATCCTGCCCATCTTCTCTACCCGATTCCAGGCTTGAATATGATCTACGTTGTGGGGATCTTGTGTATCGTGCAAATCGTTCCTATGAACAACATTAAGGGCCTTGGGAAGGAATTGTATACAGTGATACCTTGGTTTACGAACTTCATCCGTTCCGGAAGTCCGTTCTTAAACCAAAGCGTTCTTAAACCAAGGCGTGCTTTCCCAGAGCAGCGGGGGACTCAATTTACAAATGGAACACATTCAACATGTTCTGCTTCCAAGGCAAAGTTAACAAACCAAAACACCTACTTCCCGGTTTGCAGCGTTCTTAATCCACGTTGTTCATAAACTAAACTGTTCTTAAACCAAGGTACCACTGTATTTTGCTTTCCCCAGAGGTCTCACTGTTTAAGCAAGGCCGTTTGGTAATAATAAATAATAATACATTTTTATTTATACCCCACCCTTCCCAGTTCAAAAACCGGGCTCAGGGCGGCTAACAACAAATTTAAAATTTTACCTGATTGTAAAAGCAGCATAAAATACAGTATAAAAACATGAATAACAATAAAATTCAAAGTTCAGAAATCAGTTTAGGGGAAATCCATCTAATAAGCATTAGATAATCCCCAGGGCTAGCTGGCTGAATTGGTCCTACTTGGGCCAGCGAGGAGGCCAGGGGAGAATAAGCTGTGGGGTCTCAGGGTGGGAAATCTTCATAAAAGGGGACGGGGAGGGAAGAGAAGGGAAATAAAAGATCTGGCTGAATTCAAATTAAAGGCCAGGCGGCATAGCTCTGTCTTACAGGCCCGATGGAAAGAGGTTAAATCCTGAAGGGCCCTAGTCTCCTGGGACAGAGCATTCCACCAGGTTGGAGCCATCACTGAAAAGGCCCTGGTGGAGGATAGTCTGACTTCCTTAGGGCCCGGGACCTCTAAACTATGGTTATTCATGGACCTTAAGGTCCTCTGTGTGGCAGACCAGGAGAGGCGGTCCCGTAAATACGAGGGCCCTAAGCCATGATACACGTATTTGGTCCCAAACCATCTCAAGTCTGTTAATGCGGACTTATCATTTAGATGGGCTGGGAAAATATGATCATTTCTTAGGTGCCTAATATTTTATTCCTTCCTCCCAGCTTATTTCTGGGATGCAAAAGCCTTCTGACTAACTCAGGGACTTTTCACAGTGGCTTATCGTCATCATCAGTTTGTAGACTTGGAAGGGGACCCAAGGGTCATCTAGTCCAACCCGCTGCAAAGCAGGAATCTCGACTAAAGCATCCATGACAGATGGAGAGCCAGGCGACTTAGCCTGATCAGTTTACAGTGCCAGCCTCTCCACCTCTTCATAGAAGGAGCTGCAATTATTTGCATCCTCCTCAGTCTGGGTTCATGTTTTGAGGCTGAGATGGCCTCTGCCCCCTTCGTTCAGGCATAGCCAATTAAGTGTTCTGTAGCTGTTTTCAAGGCCACTTCTGATCAGCCCCAGCCAGGGATTATAGGCACTGTTCCATAAACTGGAGGTAGTGGAACGTTTTGGGACAGTGCTGAAGAGCACGGAGTCTCCTTCCCCAGATACATTTATGTCCACCCCTTTCTTAAAATCTTCAGATGTGCTCTTAATAACCTTTTTTATTCTGGGGAACTTACGCTCTGCACTGGAATTCCTCCCAATGCTGTCTTGGTTTTAGTTTTAATGTGCCAATTCCTATTCTCCTGGTTTTTATCGGGTTTTGTTCTCCTGGATTTTTATTGCATTGGTTATATAATAAATTTCTCCAGTAGCACCTTAGAGACCAACTAAGTTTGTTCTGGGTACAAGCTTTCGTGTGCATGCACACTTCTTCAGATACACGAGAACTTATACCAGGCTTCCTCCAGATGTTTTGAGACTACAATTCCCATCATCCCTGACCACTGGTCCTGCTAGCTAGGGATCATGGGAGTTGTAGGCCAAAAACATCTGGAGGGCCGAAGTTGAGGAAGCCTGGCTTATACCCAGAACAAACTTAGTTGGTCTCTAAGGCACTACTGGACAATTGACATCTGCTAGGAGGGTGTTCCACAGGGCGGGCGCCACCACCGAGAAGGCCCTCTGCCTGGTTCCCTGTAACCTCACTTCTTGCAGGGAGGGAACTGCCAGACGGCCCTCGGAGCTGGACCTCAGGGTCCGGGCTGGACGATTGGGGTGGAGATGCTGCTCCAGGTATACTGGGTGCCAAATACTATAACAGAGACTCTTTGGCCTTTTGATAAATCAGCTAACAGGACTCCCTCTCTCTTTCTCTCTCTGCTCTGCAATTCCGCTCCAGGTTTTGTGCTGTTCCTTTGCCTGGGGATCCTGACCATGCTCCGGCCGAACATGTACTTCATGGCCCCTCTGCAGGAAAAGGTGGTCTTTGGGATGTTTTTCCTCGGGGCTGTGCTGTGCCTCAGCTTTTCCTGGCTTTTCCATACAGTCTATTGCCATTCGGAGAAGGTGTCCCGGACGTTTTCCAAGTAAGTCAACCTGGAATTGAAACCCGGGTCGATTAAGACACTTAACTGTTACGGGGGGGGGGGGGGTTTGGCTGCTATGGGAAATGTAGATCAATTTGTGGCAGCTGTGATGCGTGTGTATGTTTTTAATGCATGCCTACTTAGTAGGTAGAAAGGCTGAACCAGCCCCTGCCAGTTCTTCAGCTCATGAACCCAAAGGCAGGTTTGAATTTTGAATCTACATCTAATCCAGAATGCGGCAGCTAGACTGGTGAATGGGAGCGGCCGCCAAGACCATATAACACTGGTCCTGAAAGACCTACATTGGCTCCCAGTACGTTTCCGAGCACAATTCAAAGTGTTGGTGCTGACCTTTCAAGCCCTAAACAGCCTCGGTCCAGTATACCTGAAGGAGTGTCTCCACCCCCATCATCCAGCCCAGACACTGAGGTCCAGCTCCGAGGGCCTTCTGGCGGTTCCCTCCCTGTGAGAAGTGAGGTTACAGGGAACCAGGCAGAGGGCCTTCTCAGTGGTGGCACCCGCCCTGTGGAACACCCTCCTAGCAGATGTCAATTGTCCAGTAGTGCCTTAGAGACAGCGGAACAGCTGATAAGCGGCTTAGCGGCTTAGGAAAAGGGAGAAAAAAGCGGAAAAAAACCACGGGGGGATGCAAGATTTTTTTCGTCTTGCGAAGCAACCCCATAGGGGAATTCGTTTTACGAAGCGCCTCCAAAACGGAAAACCCTTTCGTCTAGCGGGTTTTTCGGCTTGCGAGGTGTTCGTCTTGCGGGGCACCACTGTATCTGTCTTTTAGAAGACATCTGAAGGCAGCCCTGCTTAGAGAACTTTTTAACATTTGATATTTTATTGTGTTTTTAATTTTCTGTTGGGAGCCACCCAGAGTGGCTGGGGAAACCCAGCCAGATGGGCGGGGTATAAGTAATATATTATTATTTTAGCTGAACATTATAGTGAGTTTACTTCATTCATAGAATTGTAAAATTATAGAGTTTGAAAGAGACCCCACGGGTCATCTAGTCCAACCCCACCCCTGCAGTTCAGGAATCACACCTAATTCCTCTTTCCTGGCATTTTTGTCTTCACACCAACTGAAATGCAGGTGTTTGTACAGTAGTCAAAATCGATAGCCCCTATGGATTGTAGACGTGGGGACGTGGGTGGCGCTGTGGGTTAAACCACAGAGCCTAAGACTTGCCGATCAGAAGGTCGGTGGTTCTAATCCCTGCAATGATGGGGTGAGCTCCCGTTGCTCGGTCCCTGCTCCTGCCAACCTAGCAGTTCGAAAGCACGTCAAAGTGCAAGTAGATAAATAGGTACCACTCTGGCGGGAAGGTAAACAGCGTTTCCGTGCGCTGCTCTGGTTCGCCAGAAGCAGCTTAGTCATGCTGGCCACATGACCCGGAAGCTGTACGCCGGCTCCCTCATCCAATAAAGCGAGATGAGCACTGCAACCCCAGAGTCGGCCATGACTGGACCTAACGGTCAGGGGTCCCTTTACCTTTATGGATTGTAAAAAAAAAGATAGTATCTCTTTTCCCGAAGCAAACTTGACTTGCCATTTCCGGAATATGCAATACGCCTCTCACTTCCGTCTGGTTTCTGTTTGTTTCCTTGCTAGGTTGGATTATTCTGGGATAGCTCTGCTGATCATGGGCAGCTTTGTCCCCTGGCTCTACTACTCTTTCTACTGCTCCCCGCAGCCCCGACTTATCTACCTCTCCATTGTATGTGTGCTGGGTATCTCAGCCATCATCGTCGCACAGTGGGACCGGTTTGCAACGCCGAAGCACAGGCAGACGAGGGCAGGTAGGGCGGCTCTCTGTAAAGGACATCAGTACCGCGGGAGAAATTTGCCTTGAAGGTGGGAAAGGCTGCCTTATTTCTGGTGCTTTCCTTTCTGAATACTGTATTTTTCGCTCTATAAGACGCACCAGACCATAAGACGCGCTTAGTTTTCGGAGGAGGAAAACAAGAAAAAAAATATTCTGAATCTCAGAAGCCAGAACAGCAAGAGGGATCACTGCACAGCGAAAACAGTGATCCCTCTTGGTATTTTGGCTTCTGGGATAGCTGCGCAGCCTGCATTCACTCCATAAGACGCACACACATTTCCCCTTACTTTTTAGGAGGGAAAAAGTGAATCTTATAGAGCACGGGTGTCAAACACAAGGCACGCCAGACCTCGTCATGTGGCCCGTGTAGCCGCCGGCGGCCGCCAGCCTTCACCTTTTATTCTCGCTTTTTTTTTTTTGACACAAGAAAGCCGCCTCTTCAGCGCATGCGCGGCAGCCTACAAGCCAGAGAATGTCTGAGCTCTAGCGACGCCGGCCGTTCTACACAGGAAACCTCCACTTTACATGTCCTTTACATAGTCCTACAGATACAACCGGCCCTTTGAGGGTGACCAAACTGCTGATGCGGCCCCCGATGAATTTGAGTTTGACACCCCTGTTATAGAGCAAAAAATACGGCACTTGCTTGAGATCTCCCTTTTCTCCTCCTCGCAGGGGTCTTCCTGGGGCTCGGTCTGAGTGGGGTGGTACCCACCATGCATTTCACCATCGCTGAAGGCTTCGTGAAAGCCACCACTGTCGGGCAGATGGGCTGGTTCTTCCTGATGGCTGTCATGTACATCGCAGGAGCTGGTCTCTACGCCGCCCGCATCCCCGAGCGCTTCTTCCCTGGCAAGTTCGATATCTGGGTAAGTGAGGCCAGCGAATGGTGTGGTATTTGGGTTTTTTGTGGTTTTTTTTTTTTTTTTTTTTTTTTTTTTTGCAAAATTTATGCACTATTTGATTGTGGTCTTTTTTAAAAAAACAAACCTCAAAGCGGTTCTCGAAAGAAAATGAGACAACTTCAGCAAAAGCAACTCTTTGAAAGATTAAATCGGCAACAAACTAAGAACAGAAGGAGACCTACATCAGCAATGCCTGGCCAAACTCGTCCCTCCAGATGTTTTGGGACTACAGTTCCCATCATCCCTGACCATCGGTCCTGCTAGCTAGGGGTGATGGGAGTTGTAGTCCCAAAACATCTGGAGGGACGAGTTTGGCCATGCTTGCGGCTTAAACAAAAATGTTTTTGGCATTTTGGCACGAGCGTTCAAGAATGCAGGAGTGCTGTCACGCTCGAGAGATGGATTTCTCACATAGGTGGGTCGCGTAACAAGTGCCAGTTTCCGCAGTTCGAAGCTGTCAAGTGGGAATTGGGGGGGGGTGAGGCGACCTCACAGTTTGAAGGATATCCAGTCAAATCATTAGTCTGTGCATTTATGTGTGTGTGTGTGTCAATCAGTGTCATCCCCTAATTCTTTTTATTAAGTTTCACAAAATTATACACAAACAAAACACACAAACAAACATAAATCATAACCTTATTAAAATTACACTTATTAACATTGTTAAGTGACTTCCTCACCCCCCTTGGTTGAATTTCAATGCATATCCTTATAATTCTGCTGTACATCACCTTGCAGCGCGACGTGAAGGATGGTATAGGGCAGGGACTTCCAACTCCCAAGGGACTGCTCTCTATAAAAAACTGGCAGTGATCTACCCATTTTTTTGGGGGGGTGGGAAAGCCTGAGTTGTTAACCTTTTTTTACGGGGGCGGGGCGGACTGGAATCTGTTGAAGTTCTGTTGGGGGTGTGTGGAATCGCTCACCTTTCACAACGACGCACTGGAAATTACTAGAGTGGTACCTCGGGTTACATACGCTTCAGGTTACAGACTCCGCTCACCCAGAAATAATACCTCGGGTTAAGAACTTTGCTTCAGGATGAGAACAGAAATTGTGCTTCAGCGGTGTGGCAGCAGCGGGAGGCCCCATTAGCTAAAGTGGTGCTTCAGGTTAAGAACCGTTTCAGGTTAAGAACAGACCTCCGGAACGAATTAAGTAACCCGAGGTACCACTGTATACTCCTTTCTGAGCAAGCGAGTCGCTCGTGAAAAATTCTCTTATTCAAGCAGAAAGAACAATGTGGCAATGCAGTTTAGCAACACCATGCCTAGCTATCCTCCTTTATAAAATATTTATACAGTGGTACCTCGCGTTAAGAACTTCATTCGTTCTGGAGGTCTGTTCTTAACCTGAAACTGTTCTTAACCTGAAGCACCACTTTAGCTAATGGGGCCTGCCGCCGCACCGCCGGAGCACGATTTCTGTTCTCATCCTGAAGCAAAGTTCTTAACCCGAGGTAATATTTCTGGGTTAGCGGAGTCTGTAACCTGAAGCGTCTGTAACCCGAGGTACCACTGTACTTTCATTTCCTGACTCGTTGGCAATATACCATTAAAGACCACCCATTTGACGCGACGGAGCAAAAGAGCGACGGGTGAGGGGAAATGGGAGTTTCACTGCACTAATTATCACAGCCGCAGATCGAGAGGGAAAAGCCGCAAACATCCAGGAATCGACCTGTCGGTCGCGGTTGACCGGTTGGACATCGCTGGTGTTGGGGTACCAAAATAAATAAAAATATAATGTGCCAGCAGCGTTGGCTCCCCAAGGGCGTCTTAGCAATTGCCACAGCTTTTAATGCATGGGTAGGCAAACTAAGGCCCGGGGGCCGGATCCGGCCCAATCGCCTTCTCAATCCGGCCCAAAGACGGCCCGGGAATCAGTGTGTTTTTACATGAGTAGAATGTGTCCTTTTATTTAAAATGCATCTCTGGGTTATTTGTGGAGCATAGGAATTTTTTTCATTCCCCCCCAAAAAATATAGTCTGGCCCCCCACAAGGTCTGAGGGACAGTGGACCGGCCCCCAGCTGAAAAAAGTTGCTGACCCCTGTTTTAATGCATAGAACAGGCACCCCCAACTTTTCAGCCCTCCAGATGTTTTGGACTACTATTCCCATCATCCCTGACCACTGGCCCTGTTAGCTAGGGATGATGGGAGTTGTAGTCCCAAAAATCTGGAGGGCCGGAGTTTGCCTATTCCTGGCATGCACGGGTCTCTCGCGTCTCATTTCATCCCGGCAAAAACCCTGCAAAGTATGTTAGGCTGAGAGACAGTGGCGGGTTTTTTTGTTTTTGTTTATTAAAGATTTTCTTGATTTGCAAAAGTGTGTGTAATGTCTCTCTCTCGTATTTTTGCCCCCCATGTAACATTTTTACAGATCAGTTTCATTTGTTGAGACATTAGGAAGCAAAGGGGGAAAGAGGTAGAGAGGGGGAAAGATGGGTGGAGGTGGGGTCGGGTGGCGATGTTTCTATTTTACTTAATATATGTGGGGTTTTGTGTCAGTGTTGCTTGTGCAGCTTCTCTGCTGTTTGCTTGTGTTCCTTTGGTGGTGAGAGAGGTTGGGGTTGGCCTATGGTGTGGTTGTTCATTTGTGGTTGGCTGTGGTCTTTGTTTTCGTGTGTGAGTGGGATGGGTGGGTGTTTTGGATCAGGTTCGCCATATTGATTTGTACGCTGTTGGTGGATTTTTGTCGTTGTCTTGTTGGCCTGTGTATGTGATAAAGGGGAGCCATACCGGGGTGAAGGCGGCGTCTTCTGTTTGTCCCCGTGTCAGTTTCAGTTGGTTGGTTAATTTTTCTAGTAGATACTATTTGGTACCATTGGTCCTAGTCCAGCCCTCTAACCACTGCACCTCACTGCCTCCCTTGCCCAAACAGCTGTCCCTGGCTCTGATTTTTTTTTATGCCCTCCTTGCATTTCCCGCAGTTCCAGTCTCATCAGATCTTCCACGTCCTGGTGGTGGCCGCGGCCTTCGTCCACTTCTACGGCGTCTCCAACTTGCAGGAATTCCGCTACGGACTCGAAGGAGGATGTACTGACGACTCGCTCCTCTGAGGACCGCAGGAGACTTTAGTACACACTTCCTAAGTGCTTTTAAAGTAACCTTCTTTGCTAAAATCAAAAAAAGGAGACTCTGAACAGTTTCGTTTCTTTTTTCTTTTTCTTTTTCAAGAAACGTAGGAAAAGTTGGCAGTGGTTATTCCGGGCTTCTCCTCTCAAGGAGGACTGGACGCGGGGACGGGATGGGTTGCCAACTGTCTACCGGGTGGAAGTGCCTGTAGCAGCAAACCCCTTTTTTTGACTTCACAGGAGTAACATTGGAATTTTCGGGACACAAGAGAAATTCTGGCAAAAAAAAGAAAAGAGAAAAGGAACCGGGGGCCCCTCTTACATGCTCTTTGATGCTGCAAACATACCCCATGCTTGAAGAGACATTCTGAGCTGCCCATTTCCCCATCGTATCCGAAGGAGGCGTCGTATTGATCTGGCAAGGGCGACGGCGTCTCCCCCCTGCCAGGGTGCTCAGAGGCGGGTGCTTAGGGCTGTTTCCCCTTTAATTTTGTCTTTCTTGACAAAAGTAATGTATGCCTAAAATCGAGAGTATTTAATATTTAATATTGAGCTTTAAAAGAAAACGGAGAGAGAGAGGAAAAAGGCTCTATCTTATCCCTCCAGCCTATTCTTACTGGAGAGCCGTTTCGTAGTATTACAGGTGGGGTGTTCTTACTTAGAGGGCTGTAGAGCTGCTGTAGCTTTTTATGTCGACGTGACTTAAATAATAAAAACAGACGTCTGATGCTGTGGAAGGCTGGGGAGTTCAGGGGTTCGGTTTAGACACCTGCAGGGAATCTTTCCTTGCTGCAAGGATTTGGTATCTACAACATCCCACAAGTGTGACTGCTTGAGTGGTTTTTATTTTCTGTGCACTGGTCAGGGGACGGAAGAAGTGTGTCGCTCCTGCGAGTTGCCCACGTTCTCTTCTCTGCAGCTGGGATCTGGCCCAGGGATCCCCTTCCCACCCACCCCAAAATTAGAACCTTTTGCAATGTGCTGCAAACTGCTTTTTCAGGGTGTGCAAAAGAAAGGAAAACCCAGTTTGTGCTGTGAGATATAATGGCTGCTGGAAGGTGGGGGAGAAAGGTGAATGTTGCTTGGTTCTGAACATGGCGACCTCACCAGGAAGTGTGGAGAGCAGGGGACGTCCAGTGCAGAATCTCGGTGGCTTCTTTCTGCCTCCTGCTCCGCTTTACCTTGCCAAGCAAAGCCAACCCTCCATATCCATCATTTCCTGCAGGGATGAGGAACCTGTCTCCCTCCATGTGTTGCTGAAATTAAAACTTCTGCCAGCTCTGACCATTGGCCATGCTGGCTGCTAGGAGTTGGGAGTCCAACATCACTGGTGGGGAGGAAGGGGCAGGTTCTCACCACCGGCTTAACTGGCCCTCGATTTGCTTGTGAACATTTTTGTTTGTGTTAAGGAGGAGGGTCTTCTCAGAAAACGCCCTCCTTCAAATCCTCCAGATTGGCCTTCCTGTTACTGTACTTTAGGAAATACGAACTTTCCAGTCTTTTCTGTACATGCAGTCTGGCTGGGCATCTAGCAAGTGCCGCAAGCCAGAACGCCGTTCGGTCATCCTTCCATCAGCAGAACCGTGCTACCTGTAGCCAGCTAGATCTGTGACCATTAAACAGGCTTACCTGTGCTGGATGGCTCGCTCCTCCGAGCTCTGCAGGTATGTGTGTGTCTTGACTAGACAGAAGGACTGCTTGCTCTCAAGTCAGTGGTCAGCGTGATGCTGGGGCTAATGGGAATTGGGGTCCAAAATATCTGGAGTGCACCAGATTGGCCCAGGCTTTTTTGGAGTTGATTCTCAGTGCTGGTGTCTGTTTGAGAAACCTCCCTTCTTCTGGGGCTGCAGTGAGGGACCCATGGCACTGTTTGCTGCTGGGCTTAGCACCCAGACTACAGTCATACCTTAAGTTACAGATGCTTCAGGTTGCGTCTTTTCGGGTTACAGACCTGCCGAAACCCGGAAGTACCGGAACGGGTTACTTCTGGGTTTTGGCAGTCACACATGCGCAGAAGCACTAAATTGTGGTTTGCGCAGAAGCGCCGAATTGCAACCCGTGCATGCACGGACAAGGCGCTGTGGGTTGCGAACGTGCCTCCCGCACGGATCACGTTCGCAACCCGAGTGTCCACTGTATTGGCCATTCTAGTTGGGGCTGATGGGTTTTTGTGTGTGTGTGTGTGTGTGTGTGTGTGTGTGTGTGTGTGGCTGGCTTCTCTCCACCCCTTTCCCTCCTTTCTATAGAGGCTGCAACTCAAGACTAAATACTCCTAGCTGAAGCATCTTGCTGCTTCTGCCAGTTGTGCCTGGAGATCTTCAAACATCTGCCCTTGTAGTGAAGAGGTCTCTTGTGACACAGGAAAACCGTTCCTACAAGCTGCCACCACTACTTTTCCTTTCTGCTCCTCCCACTCCTTCGTATCTTGTTCCGCAAACACCTCGGAACTTCCTCGTTTTGCATCCCAGCCGATCCTTTAACGCACAGCTTTCCAAACTGTGTGTCATGACACGTTAGCGTGTCGGCTGCAGTGTATAGGTGTGTCTTGTGAAAGCTCCCTGCTCTCCTCCCGGGGGCGGAAAGAGGTTAGTTTAACCTTCGGTTTGCTAGTAAAACTAAATGACTGTGTCGTGAAATGCCTCAAAAGTGTGTCGCCAACATGAAAAGTTTGGAAAGCTCTGCTTTAGTGGCCAGAGTGCTTCATACTTAAATCAGGTGGGCCGCTTGTGTAACGTTAGTCCCCGCTGATTTTATATTCTGACCTGAACCTGCTGTTCTGCCCTTAGCTAAACACCCAGTTCCAGTTGTTTTGGTCTTTGCCTGGCGGCTGTGCATGGGGAGAAGATACAATGCTATGTTGAGCACTATGTAAGCCGTTCGTCAGAGTTGACCCAAGCCAGAATTGGCTCTGCGACATCAAGCCCTGGTGCTGGCGCAGCTCAGACTAACGCCTCTTAAAAGAAGAATGTCCCCTTCTCTTCATAGGGTGGGAACCAGTATTTCGCTTTGAGCCCCATCCATGTAAAAATGGGAACAGAAGAGCCTGGCTGCAGGTTCAGGCCAGAGGACCATCCAGTCCAGCAAGCAGATGCCCCAGTGGGAAGCCTGCAGAGAAGGACCTGGGTGCAACAGGAATTCTTCCCCCCTTGCGATCTGGGGTAGCTCAGTTGGTAGAACAGGAGAGACTTAATCTAAGGGTCATGGGCAGGAAATAGGGGGGTGGACTAGATGACCCTTGCGGTCCCTTCCAGCTCTGATTCTGCGATCTGCAGCAGCTGGTATTCAGAGGCACCCTCAGTTAAGGGGAAGCATAGCTGTGGTGAGTGACAGCCGTTGCGTTGCCTTGTCCTGCCATTTGTTCCTGCTGCCGCGAGTTGATTGCAACTCTTCTCTAGAGTCCAGGCCAGGCATAGGCAAACTTGGTCTTCCAGATGTTTTGGGACTAACTCCCATCATCCCTAGCTAACAGGTCCGTATAGTTAAAGCAATGGTTTTCCCAGTAGTGATGTATGGAAGAGAGAGCTGGACCATAAAGAAGGCTGATCGCCGAAGAATGGATGCTTTTGAATTCTGGTGCTGGAGGAGACTCTTGAGAGTCCCATGGACTGCAAGAAGATCAAACCTCTCCATTCTGAAGGAAATCAGCCCTGAGCGCTCACTGGAAGGACAGATCCTGAAGCTGAGGCTCCAGTACTTTGGCCACCTCATGAGAAGAGAAGACTCCCTGGAAAAGACCTGATGTTGGGAAAGATGGAGGGCACAAGGAGAAGGGGACGATAGAGGACGAGATGGTGGGACAGTGTTCTGGAAGCTACCAGCATGAGTTTGACCAAACTGCGGGAGGCAGTGGAAGACAGGAGGGCCTGACATGCTCTGGTCCATGGGGTCACAAAGAGTCGGACACAACAACAACAACATACAGGGCCAGTGGTCAGGGATGATGGGAATTGTAGTCTCAAAACATCTGGAGGGCCAAGCTTGCCTATGCCTGGTCTAGGCAAACCGATGGACCCTAACCCTTTATGGGTGAAAGCAGTAATCTCAAAATATTTATTTTATTCCGGGTTCCATATGATTTGTGAAGGAAAATGCCAGGTTTTTGGAGCACTTAGACTAAGGGTATACATTATGAGAGACACCTTGTTACTTATGTCCACCCAGCAGCGGTTTTGGAAAAGTTCCTATTGCCCTTCTCATAATTTTGCTCTGAAAAAGAGCAGATGTGATCCACCACCACTCCAGATATCTTTAAAGCCTTCCGTTCCCAGTAGCTTGGACCCAAGCTGACCACGAAAGCAGAATTTGCTGGTGCAATCTACCTTGAGTTTGGCCAAAACATATCAACTTGCAGATCCCTCCCTCAAGAGTTTTAAAAAGAGGAGATTCCCCATTAACAGGGGTGGAGACCCTGAGTGGCCTTTCAGAGTTTGCTGGACTATTAATTCCCACCACCCCTGGCCTTTAGCCATGTTGGTTTCTGGGGCTACCGAGAGTTGGAGTACTACAAAATCTGGAGGAGCTCAGGTGTCCCTGTCCAGACCCCAACCCTGAGCTGTTAAAACCTTACCCATTTCTAACAGAGCAGGCTTCTGGACTTTCATGAGTGTTAAAAATGTTAGACCAGACTGTTTTGCTCCATCCATCCACAGTGTTAAATTAGATTTGCCCTATACTGTGATTCATTTAAAAGTGCAGGAAAAGCTCCACCAGTGGTGTTGATGCTGTGAATCTCAACTTACAGGCTAGATCAGTGTTTTTCAACCTTTTTTGGGCAAAGGCACACTTGTTTCATGAAAAAAATCACGAGGCACACCACCATTAGAAAATGTTAAAAAATTTAACTCTGTGCCTATATTGACTATATATAAAGTAATTCTCTTGAATAGGAATCAAATAAACACAAAGAAAGTATTTTATAATTACTTTATTATGAAATAGTAAGTAAACAGAAATATGAAAAATTATAAATCTTTCGAATTTTTCAATTTTTCCCACGGCACACCAGGCAACATCTCGCGGCACACTAGTGTGCCGCGGAACAGTGGTTGAAAAAGACTGGGCTAGATGGCCTGAGTTTGTCTCACGGCTGTGTTTTCAGTGTTTTCGTCTCTGGGACTCTCCTTTCAGAAATGGGTCCCTAAATACATTATTTTTAACCATATACCTGCATGGTTAGTATTGCCGCTACAGTAACCTGTTTTCTATCAGGCCACGACTCTCTTAGAGCGTGGTGCAAGATGGCAGGATCGATCCCAGTACGAGACAGCTTGCATATTCCTGTATTGCAAGGGGTTGGACTAGAACAGGGTTTCTCAAACTTGGGTCTCCAGCTCTTTTTGGACTGCAACTCCCATCATCCCTAGCTAGTCAGGGATGATGGGGATTGTAGTCCAAAAACTGTTGGGAGACCCAAGTTTGGGAAACCTTGGCTAGATGATCCACAGGGTCCATTCTATCAAGGCATTTCTTGGATTCTGTGACCCAGTGGTGTGCCCAGTAATCCGGTGACCTTTTCCAGATGAGCAAATGGGCATAAATTGAAGATCGCCTTCGTAATACCGGGATTAAATGTGCTAAAACTGGGGTGGGAAACCTTTCGCTTTCCAGATGTTGTTGGGCCACAACTCTCCACCCAACCCCTGATCAATGGGGCTGTTGGGAGTCCAACAGCATTTGGACCCACCCCTTCAGCAAAAGTAGCTGCTCCAAATCTACTCGAAATTCACCTGCCTTGAAGATTGCGACTCCCCACTTGTCCACCCAAGCAGGTAAAGAATGCAGACTTCCACGTTGATGGCTTTTTCCTTTTTTAAAAAAATAATTAAATATTGGGACCGACTTGAAAACCTTACAGCGCACAACCCCTATCCATGTTTACTCAGAAGGAAGTCCGGCCGAATTCAGTGGGACTTACTCCCAGGTGAGAGGGTTTAAAATTGCCACCTCAATCTCAACACCTTTGTTTCATGGGATAGGATGAAGCAGAACCTGTAAAGGTAAAGGGACCCCTGACCATTAGGTCCAGTCGTGGCCGACTCTGGGGTTGTGGCGCTCATCTTGCTTTATTGGCTGAGGGAGCCGACGTACAGCTTCCGGGTCATGTGTCCAGCATGACTAAGCTGCTTCTGGTGAACCAGAGCAGTGCACGGAAATTTCCTTCCCTTCCCGCTGGAGTGGTACCTATTTATCTACTTGCATTTTGATGTGCTTTCGAACTGCTAGGTTGGTAGGAGCAGGGACTGAGCAACGGGAGCTCGCCCCATTGCAGGGATTTGAACCGCCGACCTTCCGATCGGCAAGCCCTAGGCTCCTAATTGGCGGTCGCTCAGGTGCAGAGCATCTGTTGTCCGTGCAGCAGGTCCCAATTTCGAATCCTGTACGGCATCTCTGGGAGAGAGCCTGGTCTTAAATCTCCAGTCAAGGTAGACAACGCTGGTATAAGCTTTCTAGAGGTTCCTGTATTTAAAACCATGGGGGGGGAAAAGGTAGGTTTTGTGGACATCCATGGTTAATCCAAGGTTAAAAGTGTTACGAGGCTTCAAGGCTGGAGTGTTTTAAGTTTGATTTCCTCTGGGCGGTTTGAGAATCCCTGCCCATTTTAAGAAAAATAGTTCTACTTGAGTAGGTTTAAAAATGAAGTTGCAGCTGCAAAGTATTAGCCCGCCCTGGAAAGAAAAAAAATACCCTGATAATGTAACTAGATTTTATTGTGCAGAAAGGCTTATACCCACTGTAAGGGAGATAAATGAACATTTTGCCAGCTACAAACGATGGGAGTGACATGGAGCTTGGCAGTTTGCTTGGAGGATAAATGGAAGCATTTTGCAGATGTCAATATGATGATGCAAAATTCCTAACCTTTAAGAAAAACAAGGGGTGAGTTTTAAGATTGCAGTCAGAAAACTTAACTGTATTTAATAATCGCTACGATACCGGTAGAGAGCTAATGAGACAGAGAGAGAGAAAGCAACTAAATAAATCTGAAAAACTGATAGTTGGAAAATATATTAATATAGATCTATTATTTCAAATACAATTATAGTTGGGATAGCGGCATAGATCTGTTACTTAGAGATGTAAATGTTTTGAATAAGAGAGCAGATGTACTGAATATATTTGTTTGACGGAGCAGAGGAGAATAATGTGCTCATAACAGTGAACTTTTTTGTTCCGTTTGTAAACTAGGGAAGATTTTAAGATGTTTATCAGCAATAAACATTTTTAGTAGATCTAACGGCTTTGCAACTTTTACAAAGTTTGTCTGGTACTTTGAGGGGCATGCTATTCTTGAGAGAAACACGTTATACACCCGCATTTCAAAGATAAGGAGGATAACCGTAATGCCTGCTACCACTTGACCGAATTCAGTGGCAGGCCGTTCCAGAGGCAAAAGCAGGCCGAGCAAAACACCTGGAGGGCACCAGGTTGGCAAAGGCCGATCTCTCTCTACCGCTGATGTCAGAGTCAAACAGGTGACCCAGTTTCTGCTTCACTCCTTTCACTACCCTACTGTTAATGTAGAAGTAGCTTCTCCCAAGAGATCTCTTGCAGGTACCACGCTTACGAAATCCAATTTTGCTGTCGGTATATGAACGACTGGGGCAAGGGGACCAAAATTCCCGTGCTTTGCTGAGGTTGGGAAATGGGCTGGGCTTATAGCTCTTCAGGCTTCAACTAGGATTTTCCGTGGTCGACTTTGAAGAAAATCAGCGCTAGAGAAAAGAAGCACTCAGCATTTGCACTTGCTGTGCATAATTTCAGTTATCAAAAAAAAGCAGTGGTCCCGTTACTGGATTAGCCTGCTCTGGTGTGACTTGGCTCCTGTATGGTCAACAATCTACTACGGGATGTGCTGTTTTCAGGTGGAGAGCCACATTCCCATTCCAGACAACTTTCCAGGGGCCACATTCCTGTGGCTGGCAGTTCCAGAGGCAAAAGCGGGCCAGGCACAGAGGTGAGCATTTTACCTTGGTACAGGAAGGTTGCCGTTTCAGACCATCCCTCTCCATCGTCGATTTAGGCAAGCATGGGGCACTCTCGGAGCTCAAGGGCAAATTCCAGCCAGGCTAAAACACTCGAGGTGGTAGAAAGGTAGGGCTGGTGAGGGGTGAAGAAGAGGAGGCATGTTTTTTTGGGGGGGGGAGTCCTGAGACCCAGAAAGAGAGAGCTGGAGGACTGCATTTGAACCCCCTCACCCCAATGCTCGAGCGCTCCAGCCCCCAAACAGGCTGCCCCTCTCTCAACTAAGCAACAACAGGCAAAAATGCCCCTAACAAAAATGTAAAAATGAAATGAGCAGCAGCATTCATGGACTTTCTTCTTTCCACATTTTAAAATTATTTTCTAGGTGGTTTGAGTAGAAATTGTGTTTCCCAAATCCCCTTGGCAAAAGAGCGTTTGTAAAAAAAAAGACACTCCTTTTAAATCCTGGTTGACGGGTCAAAAATTTAGGAGGAATGTTAAAGCGCAAGATCTGAAGGAGCGTCTCTACCCCCATCGTTCTGCCCGGACACTGAGGTGCAGCTCTGAGGGCCTTCTGGCGGTTCCCTCAATTTCTGTGTATCAGTTCCTGAGAATTGCAAGTGCTGTTGTGCTCAGATTCTGCTTGCGATTTGTACACAGGCAACTGTGAGAACAGGATGCTGAACTTGGGCCAATGGCTTGACCCAGTGGGCTTTTCTTACGTTACAAAGGAAGAATCTTTTAACATAGCACTTAAATAAGTGCAGCAAGTTTCAGAAAGTCCGATAATGCACTCCCAAATCAGAAATTCTGAAACCATTCCAGCACCGTGTCATTTTACTTTTCCTCTGCATCTCTTATCTGAACTATTTACTGGCAGTTTCTGCGAGTATCTTTTTTTCCTATTTATTTTTATTTTGTAACCATTTCTCCCTTTCTGAGGAAGGAACAAAAACATTTAAAGTTCTCAGTGTCCCTGACTTAAGATTCCCACACCTCAGCTCTACCTACCAAGCGCTCACTGGCTTATAAATAATTAAAATATAATAATAATAATAATTTTTTATTATTTTATGCCTTTCCACTGTAGTGAGACCAGAAGAGGACCATTTCATTGTTGGACTGGCAAAAGCTTAAGCGTCATGAACTTGCTATTCAGACACAAGGATTTTGTTTTAGTCATTTACTTTTATTTTTGATCACTTGATACCACAGCTCTTTCAAAAATGGCAAAGGCTACAATCTCACCTACATGGGAGGAAGCCCCACTGAATTCAGTAGGACTTACTTCCAAGTAGACACTGGGTGCAGTGATGCTACAAGGCAGCTACTTAAGCTTTCTCCTTCCCTCTCCTTCCTTCTGCAACATAAAAGATGTTATACCCCAATCAATTTATACCCCAAACAATTCTCTTAAGTCTAGGCTGAAGATCAGCAAAAGTATCAGAATTCTGCTATTTTCCAACATAAGCTACACTTGAAATATGGCTTTCCTTGCTCTTTAGTAAATGCATTTCAGAAAAAAAGAACATGAGAGTGCTTATTTTTAACTGAGGATTTCACATCAGTCAAGGCTGACAGCTTTTTATTTTTAGGCAGTGGCGTACGGCTACAAGCCACAAATATTTATGATAAATTATTTCAACTCTGCCCTCCCATCGAACTCACGCAGCTGCCCGTGTCAGGATACTCTTGCGCCGCAAAAAGAGAAAAGTGTTAAGATTTCAAGCTTTAGGTTTTATTAGGGTCCCAACAAGCTCTGTCGCAAAACATGATTTAAGTGCGTTGTGCAATCAGTTTTAACATTTCCTGGATGATTTAAGCGTATGAGTTGTGCGGATGGCTTCTGGAAGACCTAAACCACTTCATCTTGTGCAGCTTGTAGAGGGGAGAACGTTTGCTCTTCAGAAATCTGGGCGATCCTTTTTCAGCTTGTCGTAGTCCACGTTCACCGCATAGAACTGGAAGAGGGAAGCACAGATGTTAGGATGAAAATCCTATCCGTACAAAGGGTTACCTTCTGCTTGGACTACTGCCATGCGCTCTACGTAGGGGCTACCTTTGAAGGTGACTCGGAAACTACAATTAATCCAGAGTGCGGCAGCTAGACTGGTAACTGAAGTGGCCGCCGAGACCATATAACACTGGTCCTGAAACACTGGCTCCCAGTACATTTCCAAGCACAATTCAAAGTGTTGGTGCTGACCTTTCAAGCCCTAAATGGCCCAGTATACCTGAAGGAGCGTCTCCACCCCCATCGTTCAGCCCAGACACTGAGGTCCAGCTCCAAGGGCCTTCTGGCGGTTCCCTCCCTGTGAGAAGTGAGGTTACAGGGAACCAGGCAGAGGGCCTTCTTGGTGGTGGCGCCCGCCCTGTGGAATGCCCTCCCATCAGATGTCAAGGAGATAAAGAACAACACAACTTTTAGAAGACATCTGAAGGCAGCCCTGTATCAGGAATGTTTGACATTGTTTTTTATATTTTGCTGGGAGCCACCCATAGCAGCTGGGGAAATCCAGCCAGATGGACAGGGTATAAGTAATAAAAGTATTGTTATTGATTTAACTAAGATAAAAGTTATGAACGAAGCGCACAAGCAAGAAGTAGTGTGTGCAGCACTTCATGTTTTACTGGAAAACCTTAGATCACTATTACTTGGAAGGTAAGGCCTTGGGGGAACAGTCCCCCCTTGGGTCCACTCCTTGGCTATAAATAGGAGATCTGACTTACGACTTCAGCACTGCCGTTACAGAGTGACAGCGCCACCAAAATTTCACCACTGCAACCAGCTGTTTCATTTCCACTTACCTTGGATCCCAAACGCCTTGCGAGTCAAACGTTTTGGCTCCTGAATGTCGCAAACCCGGAAGTGAGTGTTCCAGTTTGCGAACCTTCTTTGGAACCCAAATGTCTGACGCAATGTCTGTGGCTTCTGATTGGCTGCAGCAGCTTCCTGCAGCCAATCGGAAGCGGCCCCTTGGTTTCTGAACATTTTGGAAGTCAAATGGACTTCCAGAGCGGATTCCGAGGTACCACTGTATTTGAAAGACAGGTCACTGAGTATATAAACACTGAAGCCCAAAGGAAGCTTCTGTTTTTCTTTAGGTCTCAGTCGTTTGAGAGCTGTAGATCACAAAATGGTGAAAGAAGATTTTGTGAAAACCTAGAACGCAACACTCCGTTTTAGGCTATTTTATTTCAGAGGACTCAAGAAAGGCTTAATTCTCCTCTGGATTGCATCAAAAGTTTTTGAACTCCCAGAACAAGCCTTTAAACCTTTTAGCAGCTCAAGTTGTACCCAAATGGTGACATTATGCAAGACTAAGCACCTCATTTTCATTGTCTCTCCTTACTTACTGCACCTGGCTCTCCCCTGAAAATCTGCTGGGGTTGTGAAGTAGCCCAGAATGCAAGCCTTAAGTTTCATAGTTTTGCAGAATAAATAGTAATCTCCTCTGACAGTAAGAGGTCAGAAATGTACACGATCTTAGTTGCCCTGTTCTCCAGATTGCAGACAATCTGGACACATGCCAGGACTTTTGGATCACTCACTATATTAGGATAAGCTGAAGTTACAGGGCTGGCAGCCACCTTAACCAACTAAATTTGCAGCATATTACGCGTTTTAAGCAAATCTGTATACATCTGCATATGAATAAAAGTTTAAGAAACAGATTGGTGTTTAAATAATGCATGCCACTGTTGTTGAAGGGACCCCTTTAACAAAGCCATTTCCCCTTCTCACTCAAAGGTGAGACTTACCACCTGCAGGTGATAAAGCCTTTTATGGTTAATTGGTTTTTAAATTAAATCAGGAGCACCTGCTTAAATATTTATCAGCTAAACGTTGCATCCTTATTCAGAATGCACCAACACATCATCACAAGTGAGATTTATTTTCCAGGCTGCTGGTTGCCTTTCCTGGATCTCTGAGTAACGTTTACATTGCAAGAGTTTGTACGTTTTGTTTAGAACGCAACACTAAGCATCTCAAGTTATTTAAAGAACCGGTTCTCAAAGTGTTCTCATTTTCACATGCCTCTGGCCTCTTTTAGCAACACAGCCGGACAACGGCTTTTATACAAAGCCTAATATGGGAGAAACAGAGCTTTCTGCTCTCTTTGGCAGACAAGAGCTGGGATGCCTTAAATATCACACAGTTGTGCAAGGGCAGGCAGAAGTATTTTCAGAGCTGAACTGCAAGAAACTGGGTAAGTGCCTATGAGCCCTAAACAGGCAGTTAATATCACAATTCTTCTGTTGCACACACACTGAAATTATTCCCCATTGATTGAGTAGGAGGAAAAGATCTCTAATCATTCAACTTGAATGGGCTTAAAAGCAATTTTGCAGGCAGAATCACGGGTCAATGGCAGCAACTCAGGGATTTATCATGCAGAGTTGAGAAGATTGAACCGGAGGGGAGAGTGAAGAATCACAGAAGGGACCCGAGGGTCATCTAGTTCAACCCCCTGAAATGCTGTAATCACACATTATTATTATTAACTGCCTTTCATCCCTGAAGAACCATAGTTTAGAGGTCCTGGGCCCTAAGGAAGTCAGACTATCCTCCACCAGGGCCTTCTCAGTGATAGCTCTAAGCTGGTGGAATGCTCTGTCCCATGAGACCAGGGCAGGATTTAACTTCCGTCGGGCCTGTAAGACAGAGCTATTCCGCCTGGCCTTTAATCTGAATTCAGCCTGATCTTTTATTTCCCTTCCCATCCCTTCCCCTTTTATGAATTTTATCGGCTCTGAGACCCCACAGCTAATTCTCCCCTCGCTGGCCCAAGTAGGACCAATTCAGCCAGCTAGCCCTGGGGATTATCTAATGCTTATTTTCCCTAAATTGATTTTTGAATTTTACTGTTATTCATGTTTTTACACTGTATTTTATGCTGCTTTTATAATTGTTTTAAATTTGTTGTCAGACGCCCTGAGCCCGGTTTTTGAACCGGGAAGGGTGGGGTATAAATAAAAAACTATCATCATCATCCACAGATCTCAAGGAGGTTCACTGGTGTATATAAAATGTCACCAAGAAAAAATGGTGCCTCAACATTTTGTTGTGGCAACCATAACCTAGGTTTAAGGCGCTATTTGGTGATTAGCTTAAATATCTGAGTTGGATTTCTACTCCCATCATTCCTAATCAGTGGATGGGGCTGATGGGACTTTGAGTCCATCAACCTCTGCTGGACACCAGACACCCCATTCCTGGCCTATGGGATAGCCAGCACTATAACCCTAGTTAGGTATTTTGTACCATACCTTGTACTGGTCATTGGGTCCCAGCTTGTTCCAAGGCTCCGGGTTGTTCTTTCTGTCCCAACTAGGCAGAGAAACGTGACAAGAGGCAGACAGCAGTCAGTACATCTTTATAAGAAGGAGAAAAACCTACAGCATAAAGCATAACCGCTCTACCCAACTGTTGGCACAAGGTTCTCACCAATTTAATGATCATGGCCTCCTCAATGCCACCAGAAGCGCACACTTCTTTTATAATGTGGGATGTAAAAAAAAAGCCCACCGTATCACAAGTATTAGTAAAACTCCTTTAAGGTAAAGGCAAAGGGACCCCTGAGCATTAGGTCCAGTCGTGGCCGACTCTGGGGTTGCGGCACTCATTTCGCTTTATTGGCCGAGGGAGCTGGCGTACAGCTTCCGGGTCATGTGGCCAGCATGACTAAGCCGCTTCTGGCGAACCAGAGCAGCGCACGGAAACGCAGTTTATCTTCCCGCTGGAGCGGTACCTATTTATCTACTTGCACTTTGAGGTGCTTTTGAACTGCTAGGTTGGCAGGAGCAGGGACCGAGCAACGGGAGCTCACCCTGTCACTGGGATTTGAACCGCCGACCTTCTGATCGGCAAGTCCTAGACTCTGTGGTTTAACCCACAGCGCCACCCGCATCCCTCCTTAACTGGCTTTAAAGCACCACGAAGCCACCATGTCAAAAGTTCCATTACAGTCATACCTCAGGTTACAGACACTTCAGGTTGCGGGTTTTCGGGATACGGACGCGCCGAAACCCGGAAGTACCGGAACGGGTTACTTCCGGGTTTCGGCGCTCGCACATGTGCAGAAATGCTAAATCGCTCTTTGTGCATGCGCAGAAGCCCCAAATTGCAAACTGCGCATGTGCAGACGCAGCACTGCGGGTTGCGAACGTGCTTCCCGCACGGATCATGTTCGCAACCCGAGCGTCTACTGTATCTTGATATACCACATATGAACATGTACAACTGATGAAGCCCAGGAGGCGAAACAAGGCATTATTCCGGAAATCCTTGTCAAGATTCTGTGGAACTGTAATAAGTTCCCATTTCCATTTTATGAACATACAAAGACATACAGAAACTAGCAGATATTTGGACTCTATGAATGAACTGATCTATTGGGACTTCTGTTTACATTGTCGTACTTTATATGTTGATTATGTGCAAGAGAAGTATTTGATACTGTGATAAAATACAGAAGGGAATTATGTGAATGCACAGCCGGTTCCGTTTTGGTGTGTTTGGCAACCCAATCCTACACTTCTGGGACGCGGGTAGCGCTGTGGGTTAAACCACTGAGCCTCTCGGGCTTGCCGATCGGAAGGTCGGCGCTTCGCATCCACGTGACAGTGCTGAGCTCCCGTTGTTCGGTCCCAGCTCCTGCCAACCTAGCAGTTCGAAAGCATGCCAGTGCAAGTAGATAAATAGGTCCCACTGTGGCAGGAAGGTAAACGGTGTTTCTGTGCGCTCTGGTTTCCGTCACGGTGTCCCGTTGCGCCAAAAGCGGTTTCGTCATGCAGCCACATGACCCAGAAAGCTGTCTGTGGACAAACGCCGGCTCCCTCGCGTGAAAGCAAGATGAGCACCACAACCCCATAGTTGCCTTTGACTGGGCTTAACCATCCAGGGGTCCTTTACCTTTTACCTACACTTTCTCCATGGCAGGCTCCTGCTAGTCTTTGTGCTTTCTGCACACACAGTTAATTGGCTTTACAGTCATACCTCAGGTTACAGAAACATCACGGTGTGTGTTTTCGGGTTGCCCACTGTGCCGAACCCGGAAGTACCATAACATGCGCAGAAACACCAAATCGCAACCTGTGTGTGCGCACACACAGCGCTGCAGGTTGTGAACGCTGTGGGTTGCGAATGTGTCTCCCGCACAGATCATGTTCGCAACTCAAGCATCCACTGTACTCTCTTCCAAAATACCTTTTAGCTATGCTGTACTGCTCATTGCAATGCCTCGGATACAACTCAGCTGAGGAATGGCAATGCTATTATGGCCTCGGCCCAGTATACCTGAAGGAGCATCTCCACCCCCATCGTTCTGCCCGGATGCTGAGGTCCAGCGCCGAGAGCCTTCTGGCGGTTCCCTCCCTGTGAGAAGCGAGGTTACAGGGAACCAGGCAGAGGGCCTTCTCGGTGGTGGCGCCCGCCCTGTGGTACGCCCTCCCAGCAGATGTCAAAGAGAACAACAACTACCTGACATTCAGAAGACATCTTAAGGCAGCCCTGTTCAGGGAAGTTTTTAATGTGTGATATTTTAGTGTATTTTTGGTCTTCGTTGGAAGGCGCCCAGAGTGGCTGGGGAAACCCAGCCAGATGGACGGGGTATAAATAAATTATTATTATTATTATTATTATTATTATTATTATTATTATTATTATTGATTTTCTTGCTCTAAAGCTAAGAAGCTGATGCTAATGTTTTGCTGTGGTTTTACAATTGGTTGGAAGCCGCCCAGAATGGCTGGGGCAACCCAGTCAGATGGGAGCCATATAAATTTGATTATTATACTACCTCTGCAGCACAGCATGCCATATTTTATTCCGGTGGTGCTTTAAGATGGCAACACTTAAAAGAGTGGCAAAAGGTCTGCAACCAAGAAGCTTGGAAGGGTAGTCATCAGCCTGACCCTGCCATGCCACCAATCCCTGCCGCTGGGTTCCAAGATGCTTTTCGGTGGCAGTGTCGCTTCTGAAGGAAGCAGGCTCCCATCCACTTAGGTAATTTTGAGTAAAGTAAAGCAGTGTGCAGCTGCCACAGATAGGAGTCAAGCTTAGGTCCCCTTCAAAAGCGCTGCCTCGTATTCATCCGTGAAGGACACCTGGGGCGAGCACGTGACGTGGTTTTGTGGGGGTGGCAATTGTCAGCACCGTGCCAAGGGCTCTCCCCAAAGCAACTACAGTGGTGCCTCGCAAGATGAAATTAATCCATTCCGCGAGTCTCTTCGTCTTGCGGTTTTTCGTCTTGCGAAGCACGGCTATTAATGGCTTAGCGGCTTTAAGAAAAAGGAAACAAACTCGCAAGACGTTTCGTCTTGCGAAGCAAGCCCATAGGGAAATTCGTCTTGCGGAACGACAAAAAATGGAAAACTCTTTCGTCTTGCGAGGTACCACTGTACTGTATAGTGGATGCTTGGGTTGTGAACGTGATCTGTGCGGGATGCACGTTCGCAACCCGCAGGATTTGCAACCTGCAGCAGCGCATCTGCACACATGTGGGTTGCAATTCGGCGCTTCTGCGCAGTCCCCGAAACCCAGAACTAACCTGTTCTGGTACTTCTGGGTTTCGGTGGGTACGTAACCTGAAAAAACGCAACCCGAAGCGTCTGTTAACCCAAGGTATGACTGTACTCTATTCCGAACTTAAAAATGGAAAGCGTAATGCTGGTGGTCAACAAAAGAGGTTTAAAGACCGTCTCAAGGCAAATCTTTAAAAATGTAGTATAAACACTGACAACTGGGAAACACTGGCCAGTGAGTGCTCCAACTGGAGAACAGCCTTTACCAAAGGTGTCATGGGCTTTGAAGACACTTGAACTCAGGACGCAAGGGAGAAGCATGCTAAGAGGAAGGCAAGCTTGGCAAACCCTCACCGTGATCAACTCCCACCCGGACACCTATGTGGAAGGACGTGTGGATCCAGAATTGGCCTCCACAGTCACTTACGGACTCACTGTTAAAACCGTGTTTAGGGAAGACAATCATACTCGGCTACGAGGGATCGCCGAAGTAAGAAAGGCTGACTTACCAGACATCAGGATTGCGAAGAGCAAGGCGCATGACGTAGAGGCCCGCACCGGTCCCTCCAATTCCAATAAAGATGAACAGAGGAATCAACTGTGATAAACAGAATGTTTCGTGATCAAAAGCGGAAGTTGAATACCAGGGTAAGTCGCCATCGCATGTTTGAACCGAAGGGGAATGTGTCAGACCCCAAAGCAGGTAACCTGATGTCCTTAAAGGGATGAGGATATGGAAGGGAAAGAACAGGGAGGAGATATGTGCAAAGGAAAAGTTGTCACTGGTAGGGGCACAAATTCAAAACCACCTATGTCCATGTTTTCTGTCCAAGAATCATAGAATCATAGAGTTGGAAGAGACCACAAGGGCCATCGAGTCCAACTCCCTGCCAAGCAGAAAACACCATCAGAGCACTCCTGACATATGGTTGTCAAGCCTCTGCTTAAAGCAGTGTTTCCCAACCGGTGTTCCGCGGCACACTACTGTGCCGTCAGACATTGGCTGGTGTGCCGTGGGAGGGAGGCGGGCGAGTCGGGCGGTGAGAGGCGGCGGCGGCGAGGATCCGCGTCGAGCCGGGGGCGGCTCCGCGGTGGTGGTGCCGAGCGGCGGGGCAGCGCGTGCAAAAGGGAGGAGCGCGAGACAGCGGAGGAGGAGGAGGCCGGCATGTCCGGGCAGCAGCAGCAACAACAGCAGCAGCAACTCCCGGTGACGGCTCCTCAAGCCCCGCCGCCGCCCCCTCCTCCGCCCGCTATCGCCGCCACCACCACAACAGCCGCCGCCGCCTCAGTTGCCGCCGTCCCTCAGTCCCTCGCTCTGCTGCCTCCTCCCACCCCCAAAGCTTGGAGGTTCCCCGGCAAGGGGGAGGGAAAAAACTTTCACTTTCGTGCGTCCCTCCCGGCGTGACGCTGCGCGCTGACGTCACGGGGCGGGGCTTTAATGGTGGTGTGCCGTGAGATTTTTTTTCAGTAAACAGGTGTGCCGTTGCCCAAAAAAGTTTGGGAAACACTGGCTTAAAGACCTCCAAAGAAGGAGACTCCACCACACTCCTTGGCAGCCAATTCCACTGTCAAACAGCTCTTACTGTCAGGAAGTTCTTCCTAATGTTTAGGTGGAATCTTCTTTCTTGTAGTTTGGAACCATTGCTCCGTGTCCGCTTCTCTGGAGCAGCAGAAAACAACCTTTCTCCCTCCTCTATGTGACATCCTTCGATATATTTGAACATGGCTATCATATCACCCCTTAACCTCCTCTTCTCCAGGCTAAGCATGCCCGCTCCCTTAGCCGTTCCTCATAAGGCATCGTTTCCAGGCCTTTGACCATTTTGGTTGCCCTCCTCTGGACACGTTCCAGTTTGTCAGTGTCCTTCTTGAACTGTGGTGCCAAGATACCGTGGCCCCATCAGGATGACCTCCCATGACAAAGTGTGGGTGGGAGAGGTCAACTATGAATCACACCTCCACACTCAAGCAACCCTTTGGGCAGACAACATGCCTCTTCAGTCTGCTCCCAGGTGGTTAACTGTTTTTTAAGTCTCCCGTCGCAATTTTTATTTACGAGAGAATTTCTAACCTGCCTTTCTTCCAAAGAGGTTAACCTGGGGAGGTTACATTAGAACAAAACGCAAGAGAATAAAAGCAGTTCAACACAGCTTGTACAAAACAGATAAAAGCATAGCACACCCTCATGAACCACCTGGGCTCTCATCTGCGGCAGAAACAAAATTCCTATTACCTGCCTGCCCCCCAAAAAAATCCCAGGCAAAGAGGTTCGTTTTCACAGGGTATCAATGCAGATGTTGTTGAAAGCCATCGCCATCAGCATAGCCAATGGTCAGAGATGATGGGAGTTGGACCAACAACATGTGGAAGGAACCAAGTTGGTGATGGCTGACACAAACCTCTTTGCTGGGTCTCTTTTGGCAGCGGGAGCTAGCAAAATTAAGGAAGTGTTGGTAGAAACACAGTGCTGCTGGCAAACCTGCCTGAGAAAGTGGTCTGCACAGGCATTTTAAGAGCTCAAAGGAGTTAACATCACAGAGGCCAAGAGAAGGGGAGGAAGCAGCTCCCAGGCTCTGCAAGGCCCAGAAAGCTAAATTATCCTTCTCTTACCAAGAGAAATCCCATCTTTTCTAAAGTACCTTTGGAGGAGGGTGGGGACATTGCCCTAAAAAGTTTTGCATCCTAACCCTTTAGACTAAAACAATACAAGCCTATTCACTCATTTATCTGTGCCTATTATTTATTGACAAGTTTTATATTTCTTATTGTATGCTATGTTTACCTCTCCACCCACTGCAGAGAGGAAGGGCGGTTTAGTTGCCGTTGCTTTAAAATAAACAAAATTTGTTGCAACCTGCTTTGGTCTTTCTAGCATAACTAAAAAAGAAAACAGAATTCTGTTGCCATCTGGGGTCGTCTCCCCCCCCCTTGCATACCTAAAATAATTGGATTTGTTGCAATCTGTTTCCTTTCCTCCCGTAATTAAAAGCAAAGGAGAATTTGTGGCAATCTGGGTTTCCCTCCCCACCCCCTTTGCATACCTAAAAATAAAACAAGAGAGGATTTGTTGCAATCTGCTTTCTTTCCTGGAGTAATTAAAAGCAAATGAGAATTTGTTGCAATCTGGGGTTTGTTTGGTTTTGTGTTCCTTTGCAACAAATCCTTTTTTTTTAAGGTATGCAATCTGTTTAGGTATGCAATTAAAAAGGCAAAGGGGAATTTCTTGCAATGTGGGAGTTTATTTTTTGTTTTGTTTTCCTTTGCATACCTAAAAAAAGGAATTTCTTGCAATCTGTGGGGTTTCTTTGTTTTCCTTTCCATACCTAAAAAAGAGAATTTCTTGCAATCTGTGGGGTTTCTTTGTTTTCCTTTGCATACCTAAAAAAGAGAATTTCTTGCAATCTGTGGGGTTTCTTTGTTTTCCTTTGCATACCTAAAAAAAGAGGATTTCTTGCAATCTATGAGGTTTCTTTCTTTTTGTTTTCCTTTGCATACCTAAAAAAGAGAATTTCTTGCAATCTGTGGGGTTTCTTTCTTTTTGTTTTCCTTTGCATACCTAAAAAAGAGAATTTCTTGCAATCTGTGGGGTTTCTTTCTTTTTGTTTTCCTTTGCATACCTAAAAAGGAGAATTTCTTGCAATCTGTGGGGTTTCTTTCTTTTTGTTTTCCTTTGCATACCTAAAAAAGAGAATTTCTTGCAATCTGTGGGGTTTCTTTCTTTTTGTTTTCCTTTGCATACCTAAAAAAAGAGGATTTCCTGCAATCTATGAGGTTTCTTTCTTTTTGTTTTCCTTTGCATACCTAAAAAAGAGAATTTCTTGCAATCTATGAGGTCTCTTTCTTTTTGTTTTCCTTTGCATACCTAAAAAAAGAGGATTTCCTGCAATCTATGAGGTTTCTTTCTTTTTGTTTTCCTTTGCATACCTAAAAAAGAGGATTTCTTGCAATCTATGAGGTTTCTTTCTTTTTGTTTTCCTTTGCATACCTAAAAAAGAGAATTTCTTGCAATCTGTGGGGTTTCTTTCTTTTTGTTTTCCTTTGCATACCTAAAAAAGAGAATTTCTTGCAATCTGTGGGGTTTCTTTCTTTTTGTTTTCCTTTGCATACCTAAAAAGGAGAATTTCTTGCAATCTGTGGGGTTTCTTTCTTTTTGTTTTCCTTTGCATACCTAAAAAAGAGAATTTCTTGCAATCTGTGGGGTTTCTTTCTTTTTGTTTTCCTTTGCATACCTAAAAAAAGAGGATTTCCTGCAATCTATGAGGTTTCTTTCTTTTTGTTTTCCTTTGCATACCTAAAAAAGAGAATTTCTTGCAATCTATGAGGTCTCTTTCTTTTTGTTTTCCTTTGCATACCTAAAAAAAGAGGATTTCCTGCAATCTATGAGGTTTCTTTCTTTTTGTTTTCCTTTGCATACCTAAAAAAGAGGATTTCCTGCAATCTATGAGGTTTCTTTCTTTTTGTTTTCCTTTGCATACCTAAAAAAGAGAATTTCTTGCAATCTGTGGGGTTTCTTTCTTTTTGTTTTCCTTTGCATACCTAAAAAAAAGAGGATTTCCTGCAATCTATGAGGTCTCTTTCTTTTTGTTTTCCTTTGCATACCTAAAAAAAAGAGGATTTCCTGCAATCTATGAGGTCTCTTTCTTTTTGTTTTCCTTTGCATAGCGTTAAAAGAAAGGGGGGGGGAATGAGGATTTCTTGCCATCTTGTGCCTCGCCATCTTCCCCGCGCGAGGAACAAAAATTGGAAATAAAAGAGAAGAATGCAATAAAAAGGGCAGAGGAGGCGGCGGCGGCGGCTCGGGGCGCAGAATACGACTGGGCTCCCCCCTCCCCCCCCTATAGCGCTCCCTTCGCCTCAGGAAACAAACCCCTCCCCTCCCCCCCCCGCCTATACCGCTCCCTCGGGGACTCACGCTCGGGTGCTTCTTCGCGTGGGTGAGCATGAGGCGGAACATGGCGGCGTCGAAGGAGGAGCTGCAGCGACAAGACCCCCGACCGTCCCTTTTTTACCTTCTGCCTCAGCGGCCGCCTGACGAGCGCCCAATGTCACTCGAGGACCCCGCTCGAGGACCCCTCTCGGGCTGCCCCGCGAACCGCCTGCCGGGAAAGGAAGCGCTTTGCCGCCCCGAGCGACGCGCTCCGAAGTAAACCAGCCGGTAAAAAAATGCCCAGCCGGCCGCCCGGCTCGAATAAATCGATCCCTGCCCCCCCTTTCGCGTCGCAAGGAATGCAGGCAGTTGGGTAGACAGCTACAAAAAAAAAAAAAGGAGCGGAGAGAAGGCAGGCGGCGGCTCGCCGCTAGGGGTCGCCGGACTACAACTCCCGCCGCGGCGGGACGGGGACCGGGCGCGCCCCCGACTATGACGTCGAAAAGGGGCGGAGCGGAGGCGGAGCTTCCCTCCCGAGTCCCGCCCCCCCTTCCCCGCTCGCTCGCTCCCAGGCTGGGACTGCTGCTGCCGCTGCTCGTGCCGCCGAAATGGCCCTGAGGCTGCCGCTCCAGCTGGGCCGCTCCTCCCTTGACTCCAGTAAGCCGGACCCAGCCACGCAAGCCCGGCGCCTCGGCCCAGCTAGGCCTCGCCTGGGGGACGTTGCGTGAGCCGCCAAGGGGGTGGAGGACTCCAACTCCCATCAGGCCCCGCGGGAGGAGCCTATGGCGAGGCATGCTGGGAATTGGAGTCCGGGGGGCGGGGAGGAGGTGGACAAGATGGCGCCCTCCGAAGGCTTTCGCCGGGCGCCGGCTCCCGTCAGCCCCCGCGGCTGGTTCCCGGGGGGTGATGGGAGTTGTAGTGCAACGGCAGCTCCAGCCTTTCTCAAGCTGTGGGTCCCCAGATGTTGTTGAACTACAACTCCCATCAACCTTGCTAGCAGGGCTAGAGCTCAGGGATGATGGGAGTTGTAGTCCAACAACATCTGGGGACCCAAAAGTTGAGAACCACCGCTAGCCTCTGCTCATCCCTCCCAGTTTTGAAGTGGGGTGCTTTTGGGGGGTGGAAACTGGTTTGAACTGGGCTGCAAAAATGGTGATAGGCCTACATATTTCTGCCAAGCCTGTCTTGGTCTGTTTTCTGTACTGATGTTCTATTGGATGTGCTGATGGAGGATGGATGGCGGCTAACAGATTGAGGTTGAATCCTGACAAGACAGAAGGACTGTTTTGGGGGGCACAGGAGGTGGGCAGGTGTGGGGGACTCCCTGGTCCTGGATGGGGTCACTGTGCCCCTGAAGGACCAGGTGCGCAGCCTGGGAGTCATTTTGGACTCACAGCTCTCCATGGAGGCGCAGGTCAAGTCCGTGTCCAGGGCAGCTGTTTACCAGCTCCATCTGGTACGTAGGCCCTCCCTGCCCGCAGATTGCCTTGCCAAAGTGGTGCATGCTCTGGTTATCTCCCGCTTGGACTACTGCAATGCGCTCTATGTGGGGCTACCTTTGAAGGTGATCCAGGAACTACAACTAATCCAGAATGCGGCAGCTCGACTGGTGACTGGGAGCGGCCACCAAGACCACATAACACCGGTCTTGAAAGACCTACATTGGCTCCCAGTACGTTTCCAAGCATAATTCAAATTGTTGGTGCTGACCTTTAAAGCTCTAAACAGCCTCGGTCCAGTATACCTGAAGGAGCGTCTCCACCCCCATCATTCTGCCAGGACGCTGAGGTTCAGTGCCAAGGGCTGTCTGGCGGTTCCCTCCCTGCGAGAAGCCAAGTTACAGGGAACCAGGCAGAGGGCCTTCTCGGTGGTGGCACCTGCCCTGTAGAACGTCCTCCCACCAGATGTCAAAGAACAACTACCAAACTTTCAGAAGACATCTGAAGGCAGCCCTGTTTAGGGAAGCTTTCAATGTTTAATAGGTTATTGTATTTTAATGTTTGGTTGGAAGCAGCCCAGAGTGGTTGGGGAAACTACTACTGGTAATAATGATAATTTATTTTGGGTTTGGGCTGTTTCAGCATGCCCCCAAGCTTAAAACAGTGGTGTTTCCCACCCACTTCTTGTTATAAATTGCCTCGTTTATTATAGCTGTTTGGTTGCCGCTTTGCTAGGACATCCCCTTGAATAGGACGATAAAACACAAATGCCCCTGAGATCCTGCTCGGTCAACAACAGCACCCCTTGCATTCTGTGTGGGAACTGTTGGAAAACAATGTTTTCCCCAGGTGCTCATGAAGCGAAGGGGAAATCTGCACCCATTTTTTAAAAATGTGACATGGGTGCAGTTTGTTAAAAGCGCAAGGCAGCGGACAGGATCCAAATAATGACAGCTCAGCTCGGGAGATATATGACAATTTCAGAGTCATGTAAATTTCAAATCCAGACCTGCAGCAGCCTTTTGACCAACAGCATCCAAATTAACAGGAATTCTGAGGAAATTCAGAATAGCTGCCCCTCTTTAGCAAGCTGTCCTTATAGCGGTAACGCCTCTGTTCTCAAGAAAGTACTTGGCTATTTTTGTTCCGCGTTGCATAAGTTTGGCTGTACAAGCAGCTCTCCTTTTTGTAACTTCCTGTAATTGCATATCTATGGTCACCGACTGTAGATATGCTCTCCTTTATACTCTCTTCTTGGTGAACCCAGCTGGGTCATAAAATGTGAAATCCAGTGGTGTTTTCCCACTCTTTCTGTGCACTCTTAGGACTGGAGTGCTGATGGTCTATTCAGGTTGGTGACTGTGCATGTGATATCAGGCAGTAGCTGCTTTATTCCATATTATTATTATTATTATTATTATTATTATTATTACTAATTTCCACATTCATTCATTCATGATAAAAGGGCTCATGGGCTAAAGCTGGGCTTCGACTCAATCTCAAACATCTCTCTTTAAAGTGCCCTAAGTAGGTAAGGATAAGGGACGCGGGTGGCACTGTGGGTTAAACCACAGAGTCTAGGACTTGCCGATCAGAAGGTCGGCGGTTCAAATCCCCGCGACGGGCTGAGCTCCCGTTGCTCGGTCCCTGCTCCTGCCAACCTAGCAGTTCAAAAGCACACCAGTGCAAGTAGATAAATAGGTACCGCTCCAGTGGGAAGGTAAACGGCGTTTCCGTGCGCTGCTCTGGTTCGCCAGAAGCGGCTTAGTCATGCTGGCCACATGACCCGGAAGCTGTACGCCGGCTCCCTCGGCCAATAAAGCGAGATGAGTGCTGCAACCCCAGAGTCGGCCACGACTGGACCTAATGGTCAGGGGTCCCTTTACCTTTACCTTTACGTAGGTAAGACACTCCCTGAGACTTTGGATATCTGCTACCAGTTGGAATAGATGGGTTGTGCTAGCTGAGGCTGATGGGCAGGGCAGCATCTCCTGGAGGGCACTAGGTTGGCAAAGGCTGGAACAGATCATCCTGGGACAGGTGGACCCAATGGTCAGCTCCCTATGCTCTCAGTTTTCAGGCAGGAAAAAAAAATCTGAATTTTGCTTTGAAACAATTTCTGTTAAATGGTTTTCATAAGCCGTATTATGTTTAAACAACTACTGTATTTTTCGCTCTATAAGACGCACCTAGTTTTTGGAGGAGGAAAACAAGAAAAAAAAATATTCTGAATCTCAGAAGCCAGAACAGCAAGAGGGATCGCTGTGCAGTGAAAGCAGCAATCCCTCTTGCTGTTCTGGCTTCTGGGATAGCTGCGCAGCCTGCATTCGCTCCTTAAGACGCACACACATTTCCCCTTACTTTTTAGGAGGGAAATATGATATATGAACGAAGGGTGGTATACAAATTTAGAAAATAATA